>NC_066532.1:16700151-16710151 GCF_024679095.1 Eriocheir sinensis | reverse complement strand
ATGTGGGCTTATGTGCGTGTATGTATGTATGTATGTATGTAATTTTGTTCCTTGTGTTTGGACTGAATTTTCTTACTTTTTTGTTTGTCATTTTACTTTCTTTTTTTTCTTTTCTTTTCCCCATTTCTCTTCTTTTTTTCTTTTATTTTATTCTTTTTCCCTTTTTCTTTTCTTACTTTTTCTCTTAGCTTTCTTTTTTTCCGTGTTTTTTTCGTTTTCCCTTTTTTTGTCTTTTTTTTCCTTGGTGCAGTGTTATTGGACTGACTTTTCTTTCTTCTTTTTACATTCTTCCACTTGAACTTTTTTTCACGTTCCACTTATAGCGCTGGTAGACTTTCTGAGTGAGTCCTTGTGATCGGCCCCATCCCATTCGCGGCGCAGACAAAAATTTATAGTGGCGCCATCCTGCTTGGCTCATGCTGTCCCCCGGAACTCATCTTTGATCCACTGTAGAGAATGTCGCCAGAGTCCGGGTTGATAGGTGGTCTTCAGGACAGCATGTGGGTAGTCGTAGGCCACTCGGCGGTGACTGAGCATTGCCAGCTTGTAGAGGGGGACGGGACTCGAACCCGGGTCATTTAGGACACCACGCCCGCACGCTGACCACTTAGCCACCGCCTCCCTAAAACGGTTGAGGCAATTCATTCATTCACTCCTATATTATCAGTAGTAGTAGTAGTAGTAGTAGTAGTAGTAGTAGTAGTAGTAGTAGTAGTAGTAGTAGTAGTAGTAGTAGTAGTAATAGTAATAGTAGTAGTAGTAGTAGTAGTAGTAGTATAGTAGTAGTAGTAGTAGTAGTAATAGTAATAGTAGTAGTAATATAGTAATAAAGTAGTAGTGTTAGTAAGTCAGTAGTAGTAGTAGTAGTAGTAGTAGCGGTAGTAGTAGTAGTAGTGGTAGCAGTAGTAGTAGTAGTAGTAGTAATGCAGATGGCGAACACCTTCGATACAGGACAGCCAATACCTCACAGGAGGCACGGGTTGATCCGATGGCTGCCTGTTTGTCGCCTGGATGAGGTGTCGCCTCCTGCTCAGGTCGGCCATCCAAGCCACCACCATCTCCAATATGGACTATGCCATTAGGGTGGGTCGGAAGGAAGGGATCTAGTAGTCATGGTCTCTTCGCGGGGTCGTGGGGAACGCGGCGAGGGCGGCGGGGACGGCGAGGGGACGGGAGGATGGTGGTCGGGGAGGGGTCGGCGACGAGGGGGCGACGCGTAACACCGATCTTATGGAAGTGAGGGTACACGGCGGCCACTTAAACGGGGGGGGGGAGGGGGGGAGGTAAAATGGGGAGGAAAGTAAGGGAGGAAAAAGGTTATGAATAAGGGAGGTAAGGTAAGGAGGGAGGAAGAGGAGAAGAGATGAAGAGGAAGGGAAAGAGGATAAGAGGAGAGGAGAAAAGTAAGAAGGAAGGGGAGGAAGAGGAGAGGTAAGGAGAGGAGGTGGAGAGGGGAGAAAAAAGGGAGGGAGAACGGGAGGAAAGAAGGAAGGTATGGGGAGGAAGAGGGGAGGGAAATCGGTTAGGAAAGAGGAAGGAAGAAGAGTAGAGGAAAAGAAGATGAAGAGGAGGAAAGAGGAGAAGGGAAGGAGGGAAGGAAGAGGGGAAGGAAAGCAGTAAGGAAAGAGGAAGGTAGGAAGGGGAGGAAAAAGAGGGGGGGAAAGATGGAGGGAGGAAAGGGAGAGAAAACAGAGGAAGGGAAGGAGAGGAGAGAGGAAGGGAGAGAAGGAAGGAAGAAAGAAAAAGAGAAGAGAGAGGAAATAGAGGGAAGAGAAAGAGGGAGAGAAAGGAAACAGAGGGAAGGGAAAGAAGGGAGGGTAGATAAGGGGAGAGACAGGGAGGAAAAAATGAGGGAGGAAAGAAAGGGAAAGGGAGAAAGGAAGATAGGAAGAGGGAGGAAGAGAAGAAGGATAAAAAAGAAGAAGAGAATAAACGGAAGGGGAAATAAAAAAAGGGAGAGGAGGAAAAAAAGGGAGATAGGGAGGGAGAGAGGAAAGAAGAAAGGGCGTTAAACTTTCAAGGAGGAGGAGGAGGAGGAGGAGGAGGAGGAATGCGCTGTTGCTAAGGAGGAGAAAGTGATGAGTGACAGTTGAGGAAGAAGAGGAGGAAGAAGAAGAAGAAGAAGAAGAAGAAGAAGAAGAAGAAGAAGAAGAGGAAGAAGAAGAAGAAGAAGAAGAAGAAGAAAATAGATAAGAAAAAGAAGAAATAGACAAGGAAGGAAAAAGAGTAAAAGAAAGAGAAGAAGAAGAAGAAGAAGAGAGAAAAGGACGAAAAGGAAGAAGAAAAAGAAAGGAAGACAAGAGGAAGAAGAAGAAAAAGGAGAGAGAGAGAGAGAGAGAGAGAGAGAGAGAGAGAGAGAGAGAGAGAGAGAGAGAGAGAGAGAGAGAGAGAGAGAGAGAGAGAGAGAGAGAGAAACCAAGGAAGAAAGAAGAAGCAAAAAGAAGAAAGGAAAGAAAACAGTAAGAAGATTAAAAAAAAACGATGACTCAAAAACAAAACAAAAAAAAGGAGAGAGCGCGAGAGAGAGAGAGAGAGGGAAGAGGAGGAGGAGGAGGAGGAGGAGGAGGAGGAGGAGGAGGAAGAGGAGGAGGGGGGGGCGTAATGCGTATTCTCTGCGTAGAAGTCACTGACCCCGGGGCTTACAGGGAGGGGGGCGGGGGCGGGGGGAAGGGTGGAGGGGAGAGAAGGGAGGGTATTGAAGGGAGGAAGGGAGAGTAACGCTTGAGAAGGGAGGGAAAGGAATGAAAGGGGAGGGAGAGAAGGAAGGGAGAAGGAAGATAGAGAAGGGAGATAAAATAGAAGAAAAAGGAGGAAGGGAGGAAAGAAAGGGAGGGAGGAAAAGAAGGAAGGGAGAAGAAGGAAAATGAGAGATAAAGAATAGAGAAGAGGGAAGAAAGGGAAAGAAAGAGAGAGAGAGAGAGAGAGAGAGAGAGAGAGAGAGAGAGAGAGAGAGAGAGAGAGAGAGAGAGAGAGAGAGAGGAAGGAAGAGGAAAACACACACACACACATTTCTTTCCTTCTTTCATTCATTCATTCCATTAGAGAGAGAGAGAGAGAGAGAGAGAGAGAGAGAGAGAGAGAGAGAGAGAGAGAGAGAGAGAGAGAGAGAGAGAGAGAGAGCGAGCAATGACCCTTGAGTGAGAATGTATTTGTATGTAAGTGTGTATGTTCGTGTGTGTGTGTGTGTGTGTGTGTGTGTGTGTGTGTGTGTGTGTGTGTACAGTTCATAAGGCACAAAATCATTACCAAATCTTCCTTTTCCTCCCCTTTTCCTCCCCCTTTCCTCCCCCTTTCCTCCCTTTTGCTCCTTCTCCCTCCCTCTTCTCTCCCTTCCTCCCTTGCATAGGCCTACACTTCCTCCCTTTAACCTTTAAGAGTGGGAGAGAAGGGAGAGAAAAAAGGGAGGACAGGGAGGGAGAAAGGGAGGGGATGGAGGAAAGAAGGAAGAGAGAGAAGGAGAGAAGATGGAGAAGGGAGGAAGGAAGGGAGGGAGAGAAAGATGGAGGTAAGAAAGGGAGGGAAGGAGGGATGGATATGGAGGGAAGGGAGGAAAAAGAGGGAGGGAAGGGAGGAAAAAAGGTGAAGGAGTTGAAAGGATTAGAGAGAGAGAGAGAGAGAGAGAGAGAATATAAGGAGACGGAAGTATTCTTTATCCAATAGTCTCTCTCTCTCTCTCTCTCTCTCTCTCTCTCTCTCTCTCTCTCTCATATGAAGGGAGGAATGACCTTAAAGTTAGATCAAGAGACGAGGTGAGAGAGGTCAACAAACGGTAGCAGTAGTAGTGGTAGCAGTAGTAGTAGTAATGGTAGTAGTAGTAGTAGTAGTAATGGTAGTAGTAGTAGTAGTAGTAGTAGTAGTGATGGTAGTAGTAGTAATAGCAATAGTAGTAGTAGTAGTAGTAGTGGTAGCAGTAGTGGTAGTAATAGTAGTAATAGTAGTAATGGTGGTGGTAATAGTAGTAGTAATAGTAGTAATGGTGGTAGTAGTAGTAGTAGTAGTAGTAGTAGTAGTGGTAGTAGTAGTTGTTTTCCTTAGATTTACTGTCCTTCTTTACCTAATACCTTATCCAACCTTAACATACCTAATCTAACCTTATCTAACCATACCTTACCTAACCTTACCGTATCATACCTAACCTTACCTAACCTAACCTAACCTTACTTTACCATACCTTATCCAACCTTACCTTACCTAACCTTACCTTACCATACCTAACCTTACCAAACATAACCTTACTTTACCTTACCTTACCTTACCTAAACTTACTTTACCTAACCTTACCTGACCTAACCTTACCTTACCTAACCTAATCTTTCCTTACCTAACCTTACCTAACCTTACATTACCAAACCTAACCTTACCTTACCTTACCTAACTTAACCTAATCTAACCTTACCTAACCATACTTTACCTTACCTAACCTAACCTAACCTTACCGTACCTTACCTAATTTAACCTAATCTAACCTTACCTAACCATACCTTACCTTGCCTTACCTTACCTTACCTTACCTAACCTTACCCAACCTAACCTTACCTAACCTAATTTTAACTTAGCTAACCTTATCTAACCTTACCTTACCTTACCTTATCTAGCCTTACCTTACCTAACCTAATCTAACCTTACCTTACCATACCTAACCTTACCTAACCTAACCTTGACTTACCTAATCTTTCCTTACCTAACCTTATCTAACCTTTCCTTACCTTACCTTACCTAACCTTACCTAACCTAATCTAACCTCACCTTTCCATACCTAACCTTACCTAACCTTACCTAACCTTACCTTACCTTACCTTACCTAACTTTACCTGATCTAACCTTACCTAACATTACCTTACCTAACCTAATCTAACCTCACCTTACCATACCTAACCTTAATTAACCTAACCTTACCTTACTTAATATTTCCTTACCTAACCTTACCTTACCTAACCTTACCTAACCTAATCTTTCCTTACCTAACCTAACCTTACCTTACCTAACCTTATCTTACCTTACCTAACCTTACCCAACCTAACCTTACCCAACCTACCCTAACCTTATCCAGCCTTACCTTACCAAACCTTACCTAACCTTACCTCCCCTCCTCCTCCCTTTTATTTTCTTCCCTCCTCCCTCTCTTCTCCTTTCCTCTCCCCTTCCCTCCTCTCTCTCCCACCTTCTCCCAGTATTCCTGTTCCTGATTTCAACTCCTTTTACCCCCCTCTCCCTCTCTCCCATTCCCACTCCCTTCCTCCCCCTCCCTTCATCCCCTTCTCTTCCTCCCTTTCATAACCCCCAACTACCTCTCCCGCCCTCCCCACTTTCTCCCTTCCTCCCCCTCCCTTCCTCCCCTTCTCTTCCTCTCTTCCATAACCCCCAACTACCTCTCCCTCCCTCCCTTCTTCCTCCCTCTCCTCCTCCTCCTCCTCCTCCTCCTCCTCCTCCTCTACACTCAAGCAAAAAGTCATGAATTCTCCATATTATTAGTGCATGTCACACACACACACACACACACACACACACACACACACACACACACATACACGCGGGCAGCACCCACTCATATCTCCCCTCTCCTCCTCCTCCTCCTCCTCCTCCTCCTCCTCCTCCTCCTCCTCCTCCTCCTCCTCCCTAACCCCCCTAGCGTCTTATTGTTACCTTCCTGGCGGGCCTGACGAAAATAGATGGGGTGGTGGGGGGGGGGGGGGGTGGGGGGCGGGGGGGGGGAGTGGGGGGCGTTCGGTAGGGTTCAAGGACCTTCGGAAGCGCAGTGAGTGAGTCAAGGGAATGTTTTGGGGGAGGTCAGTGTGTGTGTGTGTGTGTGTGTGTGTGTGTGTGTGTGTGTGTGTTGAGGGAGGGGTGGGGAGGGGTGAGATGGGGGGGGGGTTGAGGTAGGTATGTGTAGGTTTTGTGTGAAGGGGTTGTGTGTGTGTGTGTGTGTGTGTGTGTGTGTGTGTGTGTGTGTGTGTGTGTGGGTTATGTCTGAGGGAACTGCAGACTAACAAACAAACACAGACAGATAAACAAACAGTGGGGAAGTCACACACACACACACACACACACACACACACACACACACACACACACACACACACACACACACTAAAGAGACATTCCAACCCTTTGCCTAATCTTCCTTAATCTTACCTAACTTAACCTACCTAAACCTTACCTTACCTTACCTTACCTTACCTCATGAACATTCCTACCGTTCCCTTATCTACCCTAATCACACCTAACTTAACCTAACCCTCCCTAACCTTACCTAACAACCTAACCTACCCTAACCTTACCTTACTTTACCTAACCTACCCTAACCTTACCTTACCTTACCTTACCTTACCTCACCTTACCTCATTAACTTCCCTAACGTTACCTTATCTACCCTAATCATTCCTAACTTACCCTAACCTACCCTAACCTTACCTAACCTACCCTAACCTAACTTACCCTAACCTTACCTTACTTTACCTAACCTACCCTAACCTTACCTTACCTTACCTTACCTTACCTTATTTTACCTTACCTCATTAACTTTCCTAACGTTACCTTATCTACTCTAATCATTCCTAACTTAACCTAACCTACCCTAACCTTACCTAACGACCTAACCTACCCTAATCCTTACCTTACCTTACCTCATTAACTTTCCTAACGTTACCTTATCTACCCTAATCATTCCTAACTTACCCTACCTACCCTAACCTTACCTTACTTTACCTAACCTACCCTAACCTTACCTTACCTTACCTAACCTACCCTAACCTTACCTTACGTTACCTCATTAACTTATACCGCTTCCTAACCTACCCAAATCTTGCCTAACTTAACCTTACCTACCCTAACCTTACCTAACGACCTAACCTACCCAAATCTTTACCTCATTAACTTTCCTAACGATACCTTATCTACCCTAATCATTCCTAACTTACCAAAACCTACCCTAACCTTACCTCACTTTACCTTACCTTACCTACCCTAACCTTACCTTACCTCTTTCCTAACGTTACCTTATCTACCCTAATCATTCCTATCTTACCCTAACCTACCCTAACCTTACCTTACTTTACCTAACCTACCCTAACCTTACCTTACATCATTAATTATTTTCCGTCGTCACCTAATTTACCCTAACCTAACCTTACTTTACCTAACCTACCCTAACCTTACCTAACAACGTAACCTACCCTAACCTTACCTTACATCATTAATTCTTTTCTCGCTACCTAATTTACCCTAACCTTACCTAACAACGTAACCTACCCTAACCTTACCTAACAACCTAACCTACCCTAACCTTACCTTACATCATTAATTATTTTCTCGTTACCTAATCTACCCTAACCTAACCTACCCTAACCTTACCTAACGACCTAACCTACCCTAACCTTACCTTACTTAACCTCACCATTGCGTAAAGCAACTTAAGATCAATAGACGCAAACTATCCTCACTTTTTACCTTTTTTTTTCTTTTTTTTTCTCTTTCACGCACTAGCTGGAGGGCGTTGGCTGAGGGGGGGGGGGGGGAAGGAATGTGCGTGCGTGCGTGAGGGTGTGGGGAATCTTCCTTCGTGCAGTATATAAGCGAATGGGGGGGAGGAGAGAGGTAGTGACTGGGGTGGAGAGCTAAGGTGGGGAGGGAAGGAGTAGACGGGGAAGGAAAAGTTGGGAGGGGGGATGAAGGGGGGTGGTGTGGAAGGGGTGCTAGAGGAAAGGAGGGGAGGGAAGGGGAAGGAGAAGTAGGGAGAAGGGGTAGAGAAGGGAGGAGAAGGTGGGAGGGGGGAGAAGAGGGGAGGTGTGAAAGGGGTGTTAGAGGAAAGGAGGGGAGGGGAGGGGAAGGAGAAGTAGTGAGAAGGTGTGGAGGAGGGAGGAGAAGGTGGAAGGGATAGTGTGATTTGGGGTAGTGTGAAAGGGGTGAGGAGGAGGGGAGGGGAGAAGAAGATAGGGGAGGGTAGTGTTGACATGGACATTTATTCCAGCATGACGTGCCTAGGTGGGGAGAAGAGGAGTGAAGAGGGGCATTGTGGAAGGGGGGGAGAGGGGAGAGGGGTCGTGTGGAGGGGAAGTGTAATGGGGAGGTAGAGGGGAGAGGAGCAAAGGGAGGGGGGTTAGTGAGGAGAGAGTCTCTAGTGTGGAAGGGGAGGGGGGGAGAGAGTAGAGTGAGGAGAGGGGAGATGAGAAGGAGAGGAGGGGGAGTGGAGGTTAGGAAGGGAGAGAAGGATGGGAGGGGGAGAAGTCGTGTAAAGAGGGAGGGGAGAGGTGGGGAGAGAACGGTGGAGGGCTGAAAGGGGGAGGAGAGAGGAGAAGAGAGAGGGGGGAGGGGGAGAGTGAAAGCGGTGTGGACTGCGTGTGTATAGATTAGGTTAATTTAGGTTAGGTTAGGTTAGCTTAGGGTAGGTTAGCTTAGGTTAGGTTAGGTTAGGTTAGGGGTTGTGGTGTTAGCTTAGGTTAGGTTAGTTGTGTTAGGTTAGGTTAGCTAGCAGGTTAGGTTGTGTTAGGTTAGTTAGTGTAGGTTAGGTTAGGTTGAAGTTGTGTAGGTTAGTTAGGCAGGTTAGGGCTTGTGTTAGTTAGGTTAGCTTAGGCAGGTTAATTTAGGTTAGGTTAGGTTAGCTTAGGTAGGTTAGGTTGTGTTGTGTGTTAGGTTAGCTTAGGTAGGTTGTAGGTTAGGTTAGGTTAGCTTAGGGTAGGTTAGGCTAGGTTAGGTTAGGTTAGCTTAGGGTAGGTTAGGCTAGGTTAGGTTAGGTTAGCTTAGGGTAGGTTAATTTAGGTTAGGTTAGGTTAGCTTAGGGTAGGTTAGGCTAGGTTAGGTTAGGTTAGCTTAGGGTAGGTTAGGCTAGGTTAGGTTAGGTTAGCTTAGGGTAGGTTAGGTTAGGTTAGGTAAGGCTATGTTATGTTATGTTATGTTGTGTTAAGAACGTAGGAGTCTGCAAGAGGCCGGTAGGCCTGTACAAGGCAGCTCCTTTGAATCCAAGCTCCCGTGTATCTAACCCCACCTAATATCGCTGTCCATGAATTTATCTAATCTATTTTTTGAATGTGACAATTGTATTGGCACTCACCACATGACTGCTTAGCCTATTCCACTCATCCAACACTCTGTTGGTAAACCAATTTTTGCCTATGTCCCTGTTGAATCTGAATTTATCCAGTTTAAACCCATTACTTCGTGTCCTACCCGGTCCCTTCCTCTCACTAATCCACATCAAACGCTACATACCGGATTAAACACGGTGTTGGTATTAATAGGTTAGGTTAGGTTAGGCTGGGTCAGGAGTTAACTAATCTTCTCCTAAGGGTTCCAATCGCCCTTCCTCTCACTAATCCACATCAGACCCTGCATATCGGATTAAAAACGGTGTTGGTATTAATAGGTTAGGTTAGGTTAGGTTAGGCTGGGTCAGGAGTTAACTAATCTTCTCCTAAGGGTTCCAATCGCCCTTCCTCTCACTAATCCACATCCAATACTACATACGGGATTAAAAACGGTGTTGGTATTAATAGGTTAGGTTAGGTTAGGTTAGGTTAGGTTAGGTTAGGCTGGGTCAGGAGTTAACTAATCTTCTCCTAAGGGTTCCAATCGCCCTTCCTCTCACTAATCCACATCAGACCCTGCATACCGGATTAAACACGGTGTTGGTATTAATAGCTTTATGTAAGAGGAAGGAAGGCTTGTGTAACGACGCCGCGCAGCCCTGCATCGTATCGCCTCAGAGTGCAACGCTCCCGCACACACACACACACACACACACACACACACACACACACACACACACACACATACAAGGAGAAGAGAAGAGAAGAGGAGGAAAAAAGGTGGGAAAAGAGAAAGAAAGGAAGAGGAATGGAAAAATAAAGAAATGTGTTGAAAGAAAGAAGGAAGGAAGAAAGAGAGATGGAGGAAAGGAAGAAGAAAAAATGGAGAAAAATGAAGAAATGGGAGGAAAGAAAGAAGGAAGGGAGGAAGAAAAGATGGAGGAAAGAAAAAATGAAAAAAAGAAAGAAATGTCTGGAAA
>NC_066532.1:16692651-16697651 GCF_024679095.1 Eriocheir sinensis | reverse complement strand
AGAGTAAAATTATCACACACACACACACACACACACACACACACGGCAAAAAAAAAAAAATCCATCTGTTCTGGAATGTTATTGAAGATGTGTGTGTGTGTGTGTGTGTGTGTGTGTGTGTGTGTGTGTTTAGTCAGCAAATGGCGCTTCTGCTACTGCTGTTTGCGTCTGAGTATTGAGTAGGAGGAGGAGGAGGAGGAAGAGGAGGAGGAGGAGGAGGAGGAGGAGGAGGAGGAGAAGGAGGAGGAGATATAGCTGTGTTTAAGTTGCCTCTTATGTCATTATTTTGAGAGGAAGAAGGAAGGAAGAAAGAAAGGAGGAAAGGAAGGAAGGAAGGAAGGAAGAGAGAAGGAGGAGGAGGAGGAGTAATTTGATGTGAGAGAGAAAGGAAGGAAGGGAGGAAGGAAGGAAGTGATGAAAAGAGAAGGGAAGGGAAGGGGAAAGAGGAAGAGGAAGAGGAAGGGAAATTAAAGAAAAGAAGAGAAAGAGGAGAGAGGAGATGAAGGATAGAAGAAGAGAAGGAAGAGAAAGAGAATAACTGTGTGTGTGTGTGTGTGTGTGTGTGTGTGTGTGTGTGTGTGTGTGTGTGTGTGTGTGTGTGTGTGTGTGTGTGTGTGTGTGTGTGTGTGTGTTCAAAGCTTGACCTTCGCAACCTTGTCTAACCTTGGCTCACACACCCTCCCTTCCCTCCTCCCTTCCTCCCTCCCTTTCTCCCTTCTCCCCTCCCTTCCTCCCTCCCTCCCTCCCTCCCTCCCTCTCTTCTTCGTCTGGAGGTCTAGCAAAAAGTATACTTGGGAAGGGAAGGGAAAGGAGGGGAAGGGAGGGGAAAGGAAAGGAGAGGAAAGGAAAGGAAGGGAGGGGAAAGGAAAGGAAGAGAGGGGAAAGGAAGGGAAGGGAGGGGAAAGGAAGGGAGGAGAAGGGAAAGGAAGGGAGAAAAAGACAGCGTAAGGATGTATTAATAGCTGTGAAAGGGCAGGGAGAGAGAGAGAGAGAGAGAGAGAGAGAGAGAGAGAGAGAGAGAGAGAGAGAGAGAGAGAGAGAGAGAGAGAGAGAGAGAGAGAGGCTAAAAGAAAACTAAAAAGAAACTGAAAAAAAGGAAAAATGATAGTAATGATAATAATAATAATAATAATAATAATAATAATAATAATAATAATAATAATAATAATAATAAAAACAAAAGAATGAAAGGAAGAGGAAGAGGAAGAAGCAAAAGTGGTGATGACAATGGTGATGAATGGTGATGGTGGTGGTGATGGTACTGGTGGTGGTGGTGGTGGTGGTGGTGGTGGTGGTGGTGGTGGTAATGATGGTGGTGGTGGTGGTGGTGACAATGGTGATGAATGAAGGATCAAAGAGAGACAACCAAGGGGGATGTCAATGGTACTGGTGGTGATGGTACTGGTGGTGATGGTGGTGGTGGTGGTGATGGTGGTGGTGGTGATGGTGGTGGTGGTGGTGGTGAGGACGTTGAGGAGGATGAGTGATAGGTATTGAGTCTAAAGGTGAGTGACAGAGAGAGAGAGAGAGAGAGAGAGAGAGAGAGAGAGAGAGAGAGAGAGAGAGAGAGAGAGAGAGAGAGAGAGAGAGAGAGAGAGAGAGATTATATGACCCTTGATAGCTTCCCCCTCCCGCGGAAAAGGAAAAAAAAAGAAAAAAAAGGGAGGAAGCGAAGGAGAGAGAGAGAGAGAGAGAGAGAGAGAGAGAGAGAGAGAGAGAGAGAGAGAGAGAGAGAGAGAGAGAGAGAGAGAGAGAGGGAGATGCTACTTGAAAACAACAATAACAACAACAACAGCTTCCACTAATCCCTTCCCTCCTCCTCCTCCTCCTCCTTTTCTTTCTTCTTCTTCCTCCTCTTCCTCCTCTTTCTCCTAGATCTCTTCTTACTCCTTCTTCTACTCTTCTTTCCCCTCTTCCACCTCTACTATCTCCTCCTCCTCCTCCTCCTCCTCCTCCTCCTCTTCTTCTTCTTCTAATCCTTTTCCTCCATATCCACTTCACCTTCCACCTCCTTTACATATCTTCCTCCTCCTCCTCCTCCTCCTCCTGTTCGCATCATCAGTGACGTCACGAAACACGTCACCAACATGTTGACGATCAATGTGCTGTGTTGAGCCCCCCCCCTCCCCCCTCCCTCCACCTATTATCCTTCTCTCTCTCTCCTTGTCTTCATTCCTTCTTTCTTCTGTCTTCTTCTTTCCTTTCTTCCTTCTTTCCTTCTCTTCCTTCTTCATTCCTTCCCTCCATCCCTCCTTTCTTCTTTCCATTCCTTCTTCCTTCCTCCTTCTCTCCATTCCTTCTCTCCACTCCTTCCTCTTTCCCTCTCTATTCCTTTTTCCATTCCTTCTCTTCCTTCCTCTCTTTTCTTCTTTCTCCCAATTCCTTTCTCCTTCCCTCCTTTCTCTCTTCCTTCTCTCTCTCTCTCTCTTCTCTCCATCCTTCCTCTCTTCTCTCCTTCGTTCCTCAATATCTTTTTTTTTTCTCTTCTGCATTTCTTTCCTCTCCTCCTCCTTCTGGTCTCCATCTGTGTCTCCCTTCTTTCCTTCCTTCCTTCCTCCCTTCTTTCCTTCCCTCATGTTTCTCCCTTCCTCAGTCATTCCTTTCTTCTCTCCTTTTTTTTCCTTCTCTATAACCTTTATCTAATTCTCCTTCTTCCTTCTTTTTCTTCCTTCATTCTTTGTTTCCTTTCCTTTCTTTCCTCTTTCTATTTCTCCTCTCCCTTTACCCCCCTCTCCCCCTCATACACCTTCCTTTTCTTCCCTCTTTCCTCTCTCTCCTTCCCTTCTCTTCCTCCTCCTCCTCCCTCTCCCTCCCTCCCTCCCACACACACCTTGCCCACCTGTACCAATATTAACACAGGTAAGATGACGGGCAGGTATATTTTTTAGACTCACTCACTTTTTTTTGTTCGGAGATTAGCACCGGAGTCACGCGCACCTGTAGACTAAGCACTCACCTGTACCTTTCACTCTCACTCTCACTCTTACCTGGAGAAAATTATCACATGCTCTACCTGAGGAACACCTGGTGATGCGTCCCTTGCCTAGCGCCAGGTGTGAAAGGAAAGAGAAAGTGCTTGCGTGTGTGTGTGTGTGTGTGTGTGTGTGTGTGTGTGTGTGTGTGAGAGTGAGAGGTAGAGGAAAGGAAAAGGAAGGGAAATGAAGTGGAAGAGGAGATGAAAGGAAAAAGGAAGGAAAAAAAAATAATGAATGAATGAATGAGAGGAGATGGAATAGAAGAGAGAGAAGGGAAACTATAGTAAAAAGAGGAAGAGGAAGAAAATGTGAGAAAGTGAAGGGAGAAAATTATGTGCGAGAGAGAGAGAGAGAGAGAGAGAGAGAGAGAGAGAGAGAGAGAGAGAGAGAGAGAGAGAGAGAGAGAGAGAGAGAGAGAGAGAGAGAGAGAGAGAGAGAGAGAGAGAGAGAGAGAGAGAGGACTTATACGGAAGTGAAATGGAGAAAGGAAGAATGACACGGAAAAGAAAGAAAAAAAAGAGAAGGGAGGAAATTGTGGGAAGAATAAGAATGAGTGAGAAAAAAAATACAAAGAAAAAATAATTACGTAAAGAAAGGGAAAGGAAGAAGAAAAAGTGATGATTGGGGGAAGATAAAGAATGATTGATAGAAGAAGAAGAAGAAAAGAGAAGAAAAGAGAAACAATAAAATAAAAGAGGAAAAGAAGAAAAAGGAGAAAATAAGGAATAATTAGTGGATAAGAAAAGAGGAAAAGAGAAAGAAAGGAAAGGGAGGAAAAGAAGAAAAAGAAGAAAATAAGGAATAATTAGTGGATAAGAATAGAGGAAAAAGAGAAAAGAAAGGGAAAGGGGAAGAATAAGTTAAGTAAGGAGAGGAAAGAATGGAAGAAGAAAAGATGAAAAGAGAAGAAAAAGAAGAAAAAGAATTGCATAAGAAATTAAAAAAAAGTAAGAAAATGAAAAGGAAAAGAAGCTATTATAAGAAAGGAGAGGAAAATAATGAAGAAAAGAAAAGGAATAAGAAGAAAATAAGAAAAAAACTGCATAAGGAAAGGGAAAAAGAAGTAAGAAAATGAAAAGAAAGGAAAATTAAAAAAAGAAATGAAGGAAAGAAAGAAAAGGAAGAAGAAGAGAAATAAGAAGGAAATGAAGGTTCAAATAGAAGAAGAAAAAAAGAGAGAATGAAAAGAATGAAAAAGAAAAGGAAAATGAAGATGAATAATAGGAAAATGAAAGTTGAAATAGAAGAATGAAAGGATGAAGAGAAAGAAAAGAAGGATGGAGTGAGAGAATGAAAAGAATGAAAAAGAAAAGGAAAATGAAGATGAATAATAGGAAAATGAAAGTTGAAAGAGAAAGAAAAGAAGGATGGAGTGGGAGAATGAAAAGAATGAAAAAGAAAAGGAAAATGAAGATGAATAATAGGAAAATGAAAGTTGAAAGAGAAAGAAAAGAAGGAAGGAGTGAGAGAATGAAAAGAATGAAAAAGAAAAGGAAAATGAAGATGAATAATAGGAAAATGAAAGTTGAAAGAGAAGAATGAAAGGATGAAGAGAAAGAAATGATTGAAAAAAGAACTTTGAGTCACGGAAAATTTGTGACGAGAAAAAGTTAGACAGAAATTGTAATGGCAATTCTCGTGTAATGGTGACGTGTATCATTAATTAATTCAACTCACCTTTCAGTATCACTACATTTAGGCCTTTGAAGATACATCATAAATCGAGAGTAAAGAGAAAATGTTTTCGGATTTTTTTATATTTTTCAGATAGGTTTTTGCTCCGATAAATATCAAAGTCAGAATTTACTGTCACACAAATAAAACAGACTTCATTTGATTTTCGTTCATTTTTTCCTCCTGGATCAAAAGTATATATATTTTTATTAATGGTGTAGGAGGGAAACACACACACACACACACACACACACACACACACACACACACACACACACACACGCGGGGAGGCGGTGGCTGAACAGTCAACTTGCGAGCGCGGCGTTCAGGAGGACACAAGTTCGCATCCCG
>NC_066532.1:16685151-16687651 GCF_024679095.1 Eriocheir sinensis | reverse complement strand
ATGGTCTGTCATGTTTTTGTATGTGTTCTGTCTGTCTGTCTATCTGCTTCTCTCTCTCTCTCTCTCTCTCTCTCTCTCACGTACATACATAAGATCCCGTTATTTCATTCTTCTCACTCAAAAAAAAAAGAGGAAATGAAAAAAGAGAAAAGAGGAAAGAGAGAAAATGAGACAATGAGGAGATTTGTGGTTGATTTGGTATTCTCTCTCTCTCTCTCTCTCTCTCTCTCTCTCTCTCTCTCTCATATTACTGTTTCTTTCTTCCTTCTTCCTCTTTTCCTCCTCCTCTTCCTCCTCCTCCTCCTCTTCCTCTTCCTCTTCCTCACCTACTTCCTGTGTGACTCATGAGAAGAGAGAAGCGTGAAGGAGACAGGGTGGAGGTGCCCTTGGAGGTGGTGGTGGTGATGGTGTTGATGGTGGTGGTGGTGGTGGTGGTGGTGAAAGGTGTTTGATTTGATTCTTGTGGTGATTGTGGGTTCTTGGGTGGTGGTGATGATGGTGGTTAGTCGTGATGGTGATGGTGAAAGGTATTTGCTTTGATACTTGTGGTGATTGTAGGTTCTTGGGTGGTGGTGGTGATGGTGGTGGTGGTGGTGATTGTGGTGATGGTGGTGTTGGGAGAGAGAAGGAGAGGGAGGAGAATGAAAGGGCAGGAATATTATCTAGATAGAATGAGGGAGAGAGAGGGAAGGAAGGAAAGAAGGAAGGAAGGAAGGTAAGGTAAGGTATGGTAAGGTATGGTAAGGTAAGGTTAGGTAAGGTTAGGTTGGGTTAGGTAAGGTTAGGTTGGGTTAGGTAAGGTAGGGTTAGGTATGGTAAGGTAAGGTAAGGTATGGTAAGGTAAGGTTAGGTTGGGCTAGGTAAGGTAAGGTTAGGTAAGGTAAGGTTAGGTAGAGTAAGGTAAGGTAAGATTAGGTAGAGTAAGGTAAGGTAAGGTTAGGTAGGGTTAGGTAAGATAAGGTAAGGTTAGGTAAGGTAAGGGAAGGGAAGGGAAGGTAAGGTAAGGTTAGGTAGAGTAAGGTAAGGTTAGGTTAGGTAGGGTTAGGTAAGATAAGGTAAGGTTAGGTAAGGTAAGGGAAGGTTAGGTTAGGTTAGGTTAGGTTAGGTAAGGTTAGTTAAGGTCATATTAGGTTAGGTTAAGTAAGGCGTAGTAAAGGTAAGGGAACGTAAGGTAAGGGAAGGTAAGGTAAGGTAAGGTAAGATAAAATAGGGCAGGATGTGTTTATTATTAGCTTAAGGTCAAGGTAGGTAAGTTAGGCAAGGCAAAGCAAGGCAAGGCAAGGTAAGGTAAGATTAGGTAAGGTTAGGTAAGGTAAGGTTAGGTAAGGTAAGGCAAGGCAAGGCAAGGTAAGGTAAGATTAGGTAAGGTTAGGTAAGGTAAGGCAAGGCAAGGCAAGGTAAGGTAAGATTAGGTAAGGTTAGGTAAGGCAAGGCAAGGCAAGGTAAGGTAAGATTAGGTAAGGTTAGGCAAGGCAAGGCAAGGCAAGGCAAGGTAAGGGAAGATTAGGTAAGGTTAGGTGAGGTAAGACAAGGCAAGGCAAGGTAATGTAAGATTAGGTAAGGTTAGGTAAGGTAAGGCAAGGCAAGGTAAGGTAAGATTAGGTAAGGTAAGGCAAGGCAAGGCAAGGTAAGGTAAGATTAGGTAAGGTTAGGTAAGGTTAGGTAAGGTAAGGCAAGGCAAGGCAAGGTAAGGTAAGGTAAGATTAGGTAAGGTTAGGTAAGGTAAGGCAAGGCAAGGCAAGGCAAGGTAAGGTAAGATTAGGTAAGGTTAGGTAAGGTAAGGCAAGGCAAGGCAAGGTAAGGTAAGGTTAGTTAAGGTAAGGCAAGGCAAGGCAAGATTAGGTAAGGTAAGACAAGGCAAGGCAAGGCAAGGTAAGGCAAGATTAGGTAAGGTAAGACAAGGCAAGGCAAGGTAAGGTCAGGTAAGCACAAGTAGGTCTAGGCGGCTTATTTCTTGGTCTGGGTCTTGGTGAGAAGGTCGAGGTCATTGCTCCCGTTGTTGCATATGATGGTGCACTGCTCTCTCTCTCTCTCTCTCTTCGTTATTTTTTTGTGTTGGAATAGAGAGAGAGAGAGAGAGAGAGAGAGAGAGAGAGAGAGAGAGAGAGAGAGAGAGAGAGAGAGAGAGAGAGAGAGAGAGAGAGACAGACAGAGGAAAGTTTAAGGAAGGAAGGAAGGAAGGAAGGAAAGGAGGAAGGAAGGAAAAACGACAGAAAAGGAAAAAAAAAAACGAAGGAAAGAAAGAAGAAACAAAAGAATAAAAGAAACGACAAAATAAACAAACAGAAAAGGATCAAGAATAATAATAATAATAATAAGAAGAAGAAAAAAAAGAAGAAGTAGAAGAAAAAGAAGAAGAAGAAGAGAACCTACGAAGCAATACAGGTCACAAGAGGAAGAAGAGGAAGTTCGGGTCTGGGTCTGGGTCTCCGGGGTCGTCGTCCAGGTGGGATCCGCGGCAGCAACAGCACGTGCTCGAGGGGTGAACGGCCGACGCCAC
>NC_066532.1:16672651-16675151 GCF_024679095.1 Eriocheir sinensis | reverse complement strand
GCGCCGCTAATGAAGGGGTAACACAGGTGACATTCCTCAGGTTAGTCTCGCAAGGTGGTAATTGGACAGGTGAACCGTCTTACCTGGGAAGGGGGGGAGGGGGGGAAGGGGAGGAGGAGGGGGGGAGGGGGAGGGTGTGTGAACATCTTTTAACTTCACATCTTCCTTACTTTTTTTTTCTTTTCTTTTTTCATTTATTATTTTTTTCATATATTTTTTTCTTTTATTTTTTTTCATTTTTTCTTCATATATATATTTTTTCTTTTTTTTCATTGATTTATTTTTTTCATTTACTTTTTTTACTTTTTTATTTACTTTTCTTACTCTGCACAATACTTACTTTCCTTACTTTATTTCCTTGCATTTGTCTAGCCGCAATACTTTTTAGAGAGAGAGAGAGAGAGGGTTGCGTATAAGGTAGTAAATGGAGGAATGAATGACAGAGGAAGGAAGGAAAAATAAAATAATAATGAGAGAGAGAGAGAGAGAGAGAGAGAGAGAGAGAGAGAGAGAGAGAGGGGGGGGGGGTGCGTATAAGGTAGTAAAATGGAGGAATGAATGACGGAGGAAGGAAGGAAAAATAAAATAATAATGAGAGGGAGAGAGAGAGAGAGAGAGAGAGAGAGAGAGAGAGAGAGAGAGAGGGGGGTGCGTATAAGGTAGTAAAATGGAGGAATGAATGACGGAGGAAGGAAGGAAAATAAAATAATACTGAGAGAGAGAGAGAGAGAGAGAGAGAGAGAGAGAGAGATAATAAACATCTACAAAACAAATAGACTCAAGAGGCATTTATAAAGTCAATAACCAACACACGGAATGTACGCTTATCTTATCTGTGTGTGTGTGTGTGTGTGTGTGTGTGTGTGTGTGTGTGTGTGTGTGTGTGTGTTTATCTGTGTCTGTCTGTCTCTTACGCCACTCTCTCTCTCTCTCTCTCTTTCTGACTGACTGGATCGTTTTCTAAGAATTTAACTGAATACTATTTAGAGGAGGAGGAGGAGGAGGAGGAGGAGGAAAAAGTAAGGGGGGGGGAGAGGCGCCAAGGGGAATGTTAGCTCCTTCAGTTTGGGGAGGAAGAGGAGGAGGAGGAGGAGGAGGAGAAGGAGGAGGAGGAGGAGGAGGAGATGAGTTATAGACGCCAGGAATCCTACAACATCACATTCTTCGGTGGTGATGAAGATGGTGGCGGTGATGGTAGTAATAGTAGTAGTAGTAGTAGTAGTAGTAGTAGTAGCGGTAGTAGTAGTAGTAGTAGTAGTAGTAGTAGTTGTTGTTGATTTAGGAGTCGCCATGGTTGTAGTTTTAATTGCTTTTTATACAAGTGTCTTATATGGAGGAGGAGGAGGAGGAGGAGGTAAAAAGAGGCGTTAGGTGAATGATGAGGAATTTGAGAAAGAAGAGGAGTAGGAATAGGAAGAAGAAAAAAAAGGATAAGAAAGAGAAATTTAAGGAAGGAGAAATAAAAAGAGGAAGAGGAAGAGGAGGAGGAGGAGAAGTAAGAGGAAGGAAGGAAAAGAAGAAGAAATGAGAGAGAGTGAGAAAGAGGATCACAGGAATTAAAAAAGAGGAAGAGGAGAAGGAAGAGAAAGAAATGGCTATGGAAGAGGAAGAAGAAGAGGAAGAAGAGGAGGAAGAAAAAATATGAAAAACTCTACTAAATGATAAATAAGAAAGAAGAAGAGGAAGAAGAAGAAGAAGAAAAAAGAAGAGGGAAGAAGTATTGAGGTTCCGGGTACTGGAGGAGGAGGAGGAGGAGGAGGAGGAGGAGGAGGATCAAGAAGAATGAGGTTAGTAGTAGTAGATATGTGAACCGCCTCTCTCCTCCTCCTCCTCCTCCTCCTCCTCCCCCCCTCTCCTCCTCCTCCTCCTCCCCCCTCACTGCCAAGGTCGTGGTCTAGTCAGGAAGGCGCCCAGAAACGTCCCTGGCCTCCTCCTCCTCCTCCTCCTCCTCCTCCTCCTCCTCCTCCTCCTCCTCCTTCTTACGATCCTTTCATTTTGTAACATCTTAACTTGTATCTTCTTCTTCTTCTTCTTCTTCTTCCTTCTTCTTCTTTTCCTCATGCTTCTTCTTTTCTTCTTCTTCTTCTTCTTCTTCTTCTTCTTCTTCTTCTTCTTCCTTCTTCTTCTTACGTCTTCCTCCACTTCCTTTTTCTTTTCCCTCTCTTCCTCATCTTCATTATCTTCTTTTTTATCCTCCTTTCTTCCTTTCTTCTTTTAATTTTCTTCTTTTTCATCATTTCATTTTCCTTTCTTTTCTTTCATTTTTTTTCCTCTTTCTCTCTGTTTCCTTCCTTCCTTCCTTTCTTCTTTCCTTCCTTCTTTCCTTCCTTCCTTCCTTCCTTCCTTCCTTCTCTTCATTTCCTTATTCATCTCTATTCTTATTTTCCTCCTCCTCTTCCTCTTCTTTCTTCCCTTCTTCGCTTCTTCATCTTCCACTTCCTCTTCCTCTTCCTCTTTTTATCCCATGCACGCTTCTCTCTCTCTCTCTCTCTCTCTCTCT
>NC_066532.1:16665151-16667651 GCF_024679095.1 Eriocheir sinensis | reverse complement strand
AGATGGAGAAATTGAAGAAGAGTAGATAATGGAGGAGGAGGAGGAGGAGGAGGAAGGGGAGGAGGAGGAGGAAGGAGTGGAGCAAAATAAATAAAAAGTATTGACGTAACTGTTGTTTGTTCAGTTGTCATTGTGGTAGACTGACAGATAGAGAGACAGACAAAGACAGAGACAGACAGACAGAGAGACAGACAAAGACAGAGACAGACAAAGACAGAGACAGACAGACAGAGACAGACAGACAGAGAGACAGACAAAGACAGAGACAGACAGACAGAGAGACAGACAAAAACAGAGACAGACAGACAGAGACAGACAGACAGACAGAGACAGACAAAGACAGAGACAGACAGACAGAGAGACAGACAAAGACAGAGACAGACAAAGACAGAGACAGACAGAAAGAGAGACAGACAAAGACAGAGACAGACAGACAGAGAGACAGACAAAGACAGAGACAGACAGACAGAGAGACAGACAAAGACAGAGACAGACAGACAGAGAGACAGACAAAGACAGAGACAGACAGAAAGAGAGACAGACAGAGACAGACAGACAGAGAGACAGACAAAGACAGAGACAGACAGAAAGAGAGACAGACAAAGACAGAGACAGACAGACAGAGAGACAGACAAAGACAGAGACAGACAGACAGAGTAAAACAAACAGGCACAGTAAAACAAACATACATTCAAAAACACAACAGACAGAGGATAATACAGTAATGTTATCAGTTCAATCAGTCGAGTAAAAGAAAGAAATAAAGGAAAAAAAAAGACAGATAGAGACATACAGAAAAAAAAAATAAAAGAAGAAAGAAAAAAAAAACAGACAAACAGATAGAAAGATAGAAAGACAGAAATAAGCCAAAACGGAAGAGACACAGTAAGATAGACAGTTAGATAGATAGAGAAAAAAAAAGAGAAAACAAACAAACAAACAGACAAACAAACAACGGAGCAGACAGATTGATGTGACATATTCAATTCGTAGAGAAAGAGAAAAGGAAAAAAAATATAGACAGACAGACAGAGAGGCAGACACATCCGCTATACCTGTGCGCCACGCGGGAGCCGAGCGCCAGGTAAGGGTCCGCGGCGTCAAGGCGAGGGCCGGGGCGTGGCGGGGTCAGGGCTCAGAGCAGTATTCTTAAACAGGCGCCCAAGCACACACCCACTTGACAAGGCTTTCGGGGGAGTGGTGAGCCTTTCCAGGGGTAGTTTTATGACCCTGGTGGTAGTGTGACCCTTCCTCTGTACCATGAACCTAAGAAACACACATTTGACAAGGCTTTCCTAGGAGTTTTGGGCATTTCCAGGGGTAGTCTTATGACCCTGGTGGTAGTGTGATCCTTCCTCCGTACCTTGAACATAAGAAATACACATTTGACAAGGCTTTCCTAGAAGTTTTAGGTATTTCCAGGGGTAGTTTTATGGCCCTGGTGGTAGTGTGACCCTTCCTCTGTACCGTGAACCTAAGAAACACACATTTGACAAGGCTTTCCTAGGAGTTTTGGGCATTTCCAGGGGTAGTTTTATGACCCTGGTGGTAGTGTGACCCTTCCTCTGTACCATGAACCTAAAATGTCACTCAGGAGAACCCGGCTGGTCACCGTTTTGACCTTTGAAAGTAGCTGATGTGAGGGGCGGGAGAGTCTGACAATGCCGACCTTAGTGTGGCGAGGGTGTGGCTGTGAGGTGAGGCGGGCGAGGACAGGTAACTGGAGATAGGTGCGTAAAAGTGAGGTGAGGTGAGCTTGACGTGCTTGTGAGGGGGGGGGGGGGAGGGGGAGAGGGGGGGTGACAGGATGAATTGGATTAGAAGTAGAAGGAAAAACAAAAACAAGAAGAATGAAGAGGATTAGAGACAGAAAGAAGAAGAACAAGAAGAAGAAGAACGAGAAGAATGAAGAAGATGAAGAAGAAGAAGAATGAGGAAGAAGAAGAAGAAGAAGAAGAAGAAGAAGAAGAAGAATGAGGAAGTTGAGATACAGAATGAAAGAGAACAAGAAGAAGAACAATAAGGATGAGGATTAGAGACAGACAGAAGAAGAAGAAGAAGAAGAAGAAGAAGAAGAAGAAGAAGAAGAAGAATGAGGAAGTTGAGATACAGAATGAAAGAGAACAAGAAGAAGAACAATAAGGATGAAGAGGAAAGGAGAAACAGAGGGAAAGAGAAGAACAAGAAGAACAGGAAAGAGATGAAGAAGATGACTGAAGGAAAGAGAACAAGAGGAAGAAGATGAAGGAAATGAGAAGCAGAAGGAACAAGAACAAGAGGAAGATGAAAGAGGAATAGAAGAGGAAGAAGAAGAAGAAGGAAGAAGAGAGACAAAAGAAAAACAAAAACAAAAGTGGAGGAAAGAGGAAACGAAATGAAAAAGAACAAGAAGAACAACAAAAAAAAAAGAAGAATGAAAAGGATTACATCATCCCATAACACAGGATTACTAGCACAAAACAAACAAGCAAAGACGAAGGATTTACGAGACTCAGGATGC
>NC_066532.1:16657651-16660151 GCF_024679095.1 Eriocheir sinensis | reverse complement strand
TCCTCTTCTTTCCTCCCCTCCCCTCTCTTCCTCCTCCTCCTCCTCCCCTTCTCTTCTCGTACCCCGTTAACTCTTCCTTCCTCCTCCTCCTCCTCCTCTCCCTCCCTCCTTCCCTCCCTTTCCTCCCTTATTTCACTTTCATAATGTCTACTCTTTCCTCTCCCTCCCCTTCCCTCCCTTCCCTTCTTTCCCTTTCTTCCTCCTCCTCCTCCTCCTCCTCCTCCTCCTTCTTTCCTCTCATTTCCTTTGCTGTCTTTCTTTCTTTCTCTCTAATTTCTTCCTTCCTTCCTTTTTTCTTCGTCTTCTTCCTCCTCCTTCTCTTTCTCTCTTTCCTTCCTATTCCCATCTCTCTCTTCCTCTCTTCTTTTCCTTCCATCTTCTTTTATCTCTCTCTCTTCGTCTTCTTCCTACTTCCATCTCCCTTCTTCCTCTTCTCCTCCTCCTCCTAACCTTACCTTCCCTCTTCCTCCTCTTCTTCTTCTGACTTACACTCCCCTCTTCCTCTTTTCCTCCTCCTCCTTCTAACCAGCCTCCCAATCTACCTCCTTTTCTTCCTCTTCTTCCTCCTCTTCCTCCTCTTCTACACCTGGAGTCCTTGGGTACACCTGAAACACAACTGAACCCAACACTCCCACACCTACATTAGCCCCCCCTCCCCTCCCTCCCACACACCTGCACCCACCCACCCCGCATCTACACAAGCCCCTGCCCACCCCCTCCCTCACACTCCTAGACAACCCCCCATCCTGCAGAAAAGGAAAACAAAAAAACAATAAATGCTCGAAGGGTCTCTGTAGCATAGCAATAGACGCGATAAGCAGGATCCGGGGCGCCTAAGTAGAGGGTTGGATCCCCTAATGAAAGAGTTGGAACCGAAGATGATGAACGACCGAATCTCTTGTTACGCTTTTAAAAATTTAACCAGCCACTGACGCCGAGCTAATGGGTCTGTAATTACGCCCGGAGAGAGAGAGAGAGAGAGAGAGAGAGAGAGAGAAGGAAGGAGGGAAGCAAGGAAGGAAGGAGGGAAGCAAGGAAGGAAGGAAGGAAGGAAGGAAAAAACGTGAGAAAAGAAAGAAAGAAAAGGACAAAGAAAGAAAGAGAAAGAGAGAGAAAGAAAGAAAGAAAGAAAGGAACAAAGAAAGAAACGAAGAAAAAACGAAGAATGAAGCGAAGAAAAAAAAAAAAGAAAAAAAAGAAAAAAGAAAGAAAAAAAAACAAATACAGAAACAAAGACGAAACTAGAAGAAGAAAGAAAAAACAGAGACGAAAGAAAAAGAAAAGAAAAAAAGACAATAAAAAGAAAAATTAAAGATAAAGATAAAAACAGAGAAAAAAACAAAACTGATGGAAAGAAAAAAAACAAAAACAAATATGAACAAAAAAAAATACATATAGCCACACACACAAACACACGCACACACACACACGACCCATCCCTTCTCCACCCCCCCCCACTTCCCTCCCCCCTCTCCCCGAACCCACAGCCCATTATATCGGTTCAAGGTGGGGGTTAGTCTGTCTGTCCGTCCTTGAGGCCACTTGTACCCCCATACGTCACCGGGGGGAGCAGCAACGTCGGGGCCCCAGGGTAGAATCTCACACTATAAGAGGGAAATGCTTAACCCCCCACCCCCCCCACCCCACCTGCCCACCTGAGTTCACCTTCAGTTCCTAAACATCTACAACCGAGAGAGCCCTGGGTTCGATTCCCGGGCGGAGTGGAAAAATTTGGGCGGCTTTTCCGATACCCTACGCCCCTGTCCACCCAGCAGTGAATGGGTACCAGGTATTAATCGGGGGTTGTGTCCCGTCTCCTGGGGTCTGTTCCCTTCTATACGAGTGCATCAAGACACCGCTCCACCCGAATCTGACCTCTCCTCTGGCCTCTCGTTCTTTTTCTTTGTTCAGAGCAGCGTTTAGCACGGACCTTTTTGTTGTTGCTCTCATCTTGTGCCCTTGAGCTGCCTCCTTTTGGTGACTCCCCCCTCCCCCGCTATCAAATTATACACTATTATTATATACACTAGAAACTATTACACTAGAGATTTTGGGAATTAAAATACAGCAATGAGGGAAGTATTTAGAAGACGAAGCAGTTTAGAAGACGAAACATCTGCCCTTTCCCAGAAGAGGGCTGTTCGCGAGGTGGATAGGGGCCCGCGCACACTCCACACTCAGAGGTCAGATACATTAAAAAAAGACGCAACTATTTCCATTATTTGCTTCCTTTCCCTTTTTTATTTATTTACTTAGCTTCCCTCTCTTCCTTCCTTCCGTCTTCCGTCATTGAGCATTTCTTTCTTTCTTTCTTCCTTTTTTTCTTTGTCTGCAAACCTTAAAACCTGCAAACAATGGGTAAACTATATTTGTACTCAACCAGCAGGCGCCGTGTTCGAACCTTTGTCTGAAAAAAAATAACGTACTCAGGAAACCAAAACCCAAACCTTATACAGAACACAGAAAACCAAAGCAGAGAGTACTTAATAGCCGATATACT
>NC_066532.1:16637651-16650151 GCF_024679095.1 Eriocheir sinensis | reverse complement strand
TGTGTGTGTGTGTGTGTGTGTGTGTGTGTGTGTGTGTGTGTGTCTGTGTAGGGGTGGGGGTGGGGATGGTCGTGTGTGTGTGTGTGTGTGTGTGTGTGTGTGTGTGTGTGTGTCTGTGTGTGTTACGGAAGTTCATTGTTTGTATGACATTGTATTTATTTATTTTTTTGGTCAATGAAATAACTAACGAACCAACTAACTAGGTGTGTGTGTGTGTGTGTGTGTGTGTGTGTGTGTGTGTGTGTGTGTGTTATTGTCTAGGTTCATGAGGTACGTGTCTGTGTGTCTGTCTGTCTGTCTGTCTGTCTGTCTGTCTGTCCGTCTGTCTGTCCGTCTGTCTGTCCGTCTGTCTGTCCGTCTGTCTGTCTGTCTGTCGGTCGGTCTGTCTGTCTGCGGAAGGAATAAGGAAGGAATGAAGGAATATAGGAAGAAATGAGGAATAGGGAAATAAGGAAGAATAAAGGATAAGGGAGAATGAGAATCGAAGGGAGTAAAGAAATGGATATAGAGGATAAGAATGAAAAACCAGGAAAAGGGAGATAAGGGAGAATAAGAGAACAAGGGAGAATAAGTAGATATAGACAAGCAATGAGGAATAAGAGAAACAGGAATGGGAGATAAATAACAAGAAATAAAAGAGAATAAAAATAAGGGAGAAAAAAATGAGGGAGAATAAAAATAAGGGAGAATAAAAGTAAAGGAGAATAAACATAAGGGAGAAATAAGAAAAAAACAAGAAATAAAGAAATAAGAAGGGGAATAAGGGAGAATAACAAACAAGGGAGAATAACAAAAATAAGGGAGAAAAAAATAAGGGAGAATAACGAACAAGGGAGAATAACAAAATAAGGGAGGATAAAAATAAGGAAAAATAACGAACATGGGAGAATAACAAAATAAGGGAGAATAACAAAATAAGGGAGAATAACAAAATAAGGGAGAATAACAAAATAAGGGAGAATAAAATTAAGGGAAAATAACGAACAAGGGAGAATAACAAAATAAGGGAGGATAAAAAATAAGGGAAAATAACGAACAAGAGAGAATAACAAAATAAGGGAGAATAAAAATAAGGGAGATTATTAGGCATCGGATCCCATGGTTTGCCGCCGCCCTGTCGCCCTTCCGCCGCCACCTAGTAACAGGGCGTCATTTGGGAGGGAGGGCGAAAAAGAGGGGGGGGAGAGGGAGGAGGAGGAGCAGGAGGGGGAGGGGGAGGGGGGTAATCTCTTCGGTGGAGGAGGAGGAAGAGGAGGAGAGGAGGAGGAGGAAGAGGAGGAGGAGGAGGAGGAGGAGGAGAGTGAATTGGGATGTTTTGGTCTTACGTGGGATTTGGGAAGGAGGAGGAGGAGGAGGAGGAAGAGGAGGAAGAGGAGGAAGAGGAGGAAAGGGGTAAGGAAGGGAGTTAGGGATTGGAGGGGATGTGATGCTTTTAAATGGAGTAGGAAGGGGAGGAGGAGAAAGAGGAGGAGGAGGTGGAGGAGGAGGAGGAGGAGGAGTGTAGGGGAAGCAAAAGTAGAAGAAGGAAGAAGTGAGGAAAGAGAAAGGGAAGGAAGAAAGAGGGAAGAAGGGAAACGGGAGGAAATTATGAAAAGAGGAAGGGGAGAGAGAGAGAGAGGGAGGAAAGGAGGAGGAATAGAAGAGGAGAGGGGAGGAGGGAAAGGTAGGAAGAAGGAGGAAGAGGAAGGGGATAATGGGTTAAAAGGGAGGTGAAATAGAGGAAGAGGAGAGAAGAGAATGAAAAAAAATGATGAGTTAGGGAAATAGAAGGAAGGGAAGGAGGGGGGAGGGGAAGGGAGGAAGGAAGAGGAGAGGGGAGAAGGGGGAGGTAAGAAGAGGGAGGAAGAGGAAGAGGTGTAGAAGAGGAAGAGGAGAGAAGAAAAAAAATGGTTAGTAAAGGAAATAAAAGGAAGGAGATGAAGGGTCGAGAGGAAGAGGGGAAGGGAGGGAGTAGGGAAGGGAGGGAGAAAAGGGGGGAAGGGGGGTCAGTTTGCCTGGATATTTTGTTGCACAGTTGGCAAGAGAAGTTGTGTAGTTTATAGAATATGCAAACCTTTTCACTTTTTTTCTTTTCTTTTTTTTGTATATCTTCGTTTTTTTTTCCCTTTTTCTATTTCCTTTCTCGATACGCCTTTTCTTATTTGTTTTTCCTTCCTTTTTTTCTACTTTCCCTTTTCTATTTCCTTTCTCGATACGCCTTTTCTTATTTGGTTTTCCTTTCTTTTTTTCTACTTTCCCTTTCTATTTCCTTTCTCGATACGGCTTTTCTTATTTGGTTTTTCCTTCCCTTTTTCTTTTTCTACCTCCTTGTTTTTTCTCCTCTCTTTTTCTTTTCTCAATTCGCCTTTTCTTTTTTGCTTTTCCTTCCTTTCTTTTTCTTTTTCTACCTCCTCGTTTTTTCTTCTTTCTTTTTCTTTTCTCAATACGCCTTTTCTTTTTTGGTTTTCTCTCCTTTCCTTTTCTTTTTCTACCCTTTCTATTTGCTTTCTCAATTCGCCTTTTCTTATTTTTTTCCTTTCTTTCTTTTCTACTTTCCCTTTCTATTTCCTTTCTCAATACGCCTTTTCTTATTTGGTTTTTCCTTCCCTTTTTCTTTTTCTACCTCCTCGTTTTTCCTCCTTTCTATTTCCTTTCTCAATACGCCTTTTCTTATTTTTTTCCTTCCTTTCTTTCTTTTCTACCTCCTCGTTTTTTCCCTTTTCTTTTTCTTTTCTCAATACGCCTTTTCTTATTTGCTTTTCCTTCCTTTTCTTTTTTTTTCTACCTCCGTTTTTTCCTTTCCCTTTCTTTTTATGATTTCCTAATATGCAACCATTTTTTATTCCTTTTTTTTTCCTTTCCATATTTTCTTCTTTTCAAGCTCTTCGTTTCTTTCCTTTCTTTCGTTGTTTTTTTTCTCAATATGCAATTCTTTTCATTTCTTTTAATTATTTTCCTTACTGTGTCTACTTTTCTTTGCATTTATTTTCTTTTTTTTTCAATGTGCAACCTTTTCAGCATTTTCCTTTTCCTTTCTCTTCTTCTTTTCTATTTTTCTTCCTTTATTTCTCTCTCTTTCTCTTTATTTCTTTGTCCTTTTCTTTCTTTTCTCTTACGTTCTTTTTTTCCTTCCTTCCTTCCTTCCATCCTTCTTTTTTTTTCGTTTCTCAACTTTTTTTTATAAGACATTTAATTTTCCTTCGGTTTCTTTAATTTTTGTCTCCTTTTTCCGGGCAAGTTCGTGTGTGTGTGTGTGTGTGTGTGTGTGTGTGTGTGTGTGTGTGTGTGTGTGTGTGTGTGTGTGTGTGTGTGTGCGTGTGTTTGTTATTCCATTTCGAGTTGGTTGGTCCCCCTCGTCTGCCTCTGGTCTCAAATTTGATATATTTTGCAATTTCCATCTTTCTGTCTTGTTCTTGCAAAATCCACTCCAGCTTTCTTTCTTTTTTCCTCTGTGCTCGTAATTTGCTTCTATTGCACTATTTCAATCTTTCTTTTATGTTATTTTTTTTCTGTGTTCTGTATTTCATTTTTTTTTTTCGTTTTCGTTTTCCTTTCATCGTTCTTTCTTTTTTATTCGAGGTGTTTAAGTCATTCGTTTCTTTGCTTCCTTTTTGCAGTCTCATTTATTTTTTTTTTCTCTGTGCTCGTAAATTACTCCTATTGCTCTATTTCAATCTTTCTTTTATGTTATTTTTTTTTGTGTTCTGTATTTCATTTTTTTTCGTTTTCTTTTTCCTTTCATCGTTCTTTCTTTTTTATTCGAAGTGTTTAAGTCATTCGTTTCTTTGTTTCCTTTTTGCAGTCTCATTTATTATTTTTTTTCCTCTGTGCTCGTAAATTACTCCTATTGCTCTATTTCAATCTTTCTTTTATGTAATTTTTTGCTGTGTTCTCTATTTCTTTTTTTTCGTTCTGTTTTTCCTCTCATCGTTCTTTCTTTTCCATTCGCGGCATTTCAGTTATTCGTTTTTTTTTTGTTTCCTTTTTGCAGTCTCAATTATTTTGTCTCGTGTTCTGTATCTCAACGCCAAGCAACTGTCTATCCCTTCTTTTCCTCTGGTTTTCCTCCTCTCTGATTCTACTCTCAGTCGTAAGTCGGATTCTGTTGCTTAATGTCGTAACTCGGAATCTGTTGCTTTTGTTCCTTATTTTCCTTCTTTCACTCCTGTATCTCGACTAAAACGCCAACCTATCCCTTCTTGTATCAACACTAAATTGCTCTCTACTCCTTCTTTCCTCTTTAGTTTCCCCTCCTCTCTGATTCTCCTTTTAGCATGATGTCGTAAGTCGAATTCTGTTGCTTTTGTTCCTTATTTTCCGTCTTTCAGTCCTGTACCTCAACGCCAAGCAACTGTCTATCCCTTCTTCTCCTCTGGTTTCCCTCCTCCCTGATTCTCCTCTTACCATGATGTCGTAAGTCGGAGTCTGTTTACTTGCATATCCATTCCGTTGCATCAGAGCCGAACGAGAAGGGACGGAGGGCCTTGGGTGATCTAATGGCCTTCCTCTTGAGTGGCTGGGAAATTTCGTTGGCAGAGTGGCGGCGGGGGGCGGGGGCGGGGGGGGGGAGGTAAGAAAAGGAACTCAATCTTGAAGAACCCCCGTCATTGGATCCTACTCTGCCTGGGACTGTACGTGGGTGGCTGTGTGGGTGGGTGTGGGTGGTGGTGAGGGTCTTGAGTCCTTCCCTGAGTCACTTTGGGGCTTTTGATGTGGAATTTGGTGATGGTCAGAGTCAGGATACATTAGCTGGGTGACGGGTTAATCCATGACTGACTGACTGGCTGATTGACTGACTTACTGACTGACTGACTGACTGGTAAAATGATCGATTGAGTGATTGACTGACTGGCTGGCTGACTGACTGCTGGAATTGTTAACTGACTGACTGGTTGACTGACTAACTGATTGGCTGACTGGCTGGTAAAATGATCGATTGAGTGATTGACTGAATGGCTGGCTGGCTGACTGACTGGTGGAATTGTAACTGATTGGCTGACTGGCTGGTAAAATGATCGATTGAGTGATTGACTGAATGGCTGGCTGACTGGGGGAATTGTTGACTGAGTGACTGGTTGACTGACTAACTGATTGGCTGACTGGCTGGTAAAATGATCGATTGAGTGATTGACTGAATGGCTGGCTGACTGGGGGAATTGTTGACTGAGTGACTGGTTGATCGACTGAGTGGCTGACTGACTGGCTGGCTGGCTGACTAACTGACTGGCTAACTGGCTGGTGGAGTGGTTGACTGACTGACCTCACGAACTTGTAGAATTCTTGAAAAAATTATGTTACATCTTTTCTACGTATTTGTTCTTGGAAATTCTCGGTTTATTTATATATTTTGTTTTATTTTCGTCCCATCCCGCGATTTCAAGCGATACAAGTTTCCCATTCATCCATTCCTTCTGTTCTTTCGTTCTCCACCTTTTTTCATTCATTCTTTTATTCATTCTTTTTTTTCTATTCACAGTCATTCAATTTTCATTCATTTTTCATTCATTTGCATTTAATTCGTTTTTTTCATTCATTTTCATTCATTTTTTCTCTTGTTCTTTACCCTTTACTCATTCATTCATTCATTCTTTCTTTCTTCCTTTTCTTCCTATTCATATCAACGGAGCTTCTTTCTTTCTATCTTTCTGTCTCTCTTTCCTCCCATTCTTTCTTCTTTCTTTTTCTCTCCTTTCTCCCATTCCTTCTTCCTTCTTCTTCTTTTATCTTTCCTATTTCCCATCTACTCTTCCTTTCCCTTTCCCCTCTCCTTTCTTTTCCTTTTCCTTTTTCCCTCCTCCTCTCCTTTTCCTTTCTCCCATTCATATATTTATTCCGTCAAATCCTTACTTTTTACTCATTTCCTTACTCACCACCTATTCATCCTTTTCGCGCTAGTCGGATATAGATTCCACGAGAGAGAGAGAGAGAGGGAGAGGGAGAGGGAGAGAGAGCACAGACGAGAGAGAGAGACAAGACAAGGCAAAATTCGGAGTCCCGTCAACAGCAGAACATAAGCGGAAGGGAAGCGACGAGCAGCCAAGGTTGAAAATCCCTTGGAATAAGCCAGTCAGTCATTGGTCATTGCTCTCTCTCTCTCTCTCTCTCTCTCTCTCTCTCTCTCTCTCTCTAAGCCTAAGATCGCTAGTTAGTATAGCAGTAGTAGTAGTAGTAGTAGTAGTAGTAGTAGTAGTAGTAGTAGTAGTAGTAGTAGTTGCAGTGGTAGGAGTAGCAATCGTGGTGATAATAGCAGTACTAGTAGTAGTGGTAGTAGTAATCGTGGTAGTAGTAGTAGTAGTAGTAGTAGTAGTAGTGGTAGTAGTAGTAATCGTGGTAGTAGTAGTAGTAGTAGTAGCAGTAGTAGAAGTAGTAGCAGTAGTAGTAGTAGCAGTAGTAGTAGTAGTAGTAGTAGTAGTAGTGACCGTTTTTGTCGTTGTTGTTGACCGTGAAATAACTCGAGGGGACAACACACCCAAGATATGCAAACACACACACACACAGACACAAACACACACACACACACACACAGACACAAACACCTCACCAACACACACACAAACACAAACACAATGCGGATGTTTCGACGTTCACACACACACACGCACCCGGAACCCAGCGAGAGCGAGAGAGACAGAGAGAGAGGAAGAGAGAGAGAGCGAGAGGTGGGTGCTTCTGCTGGTTGTTCCCCTCTGAGCAGGTTGTGGTGGCTGGCTGGCTGGCTGGTTGGCTGGCCCGGGGGTAGGTACACGAGGGGAGCCGGCGAGGGGAGAGGGGGGCGGGTTAGCAGGGAGTGAGGGCCCACCGGTCGTTGCCCTCAGTAACTCAGTTTGTGTGAAGCGGCCGTAGAGTCTGGGCACGCTTGCCGACCCCTCGCATCCCGTTGTGAGAGGTGTGGGGAGAGCGGTGCATTTGGTCGTCAGAGAGTACGCGCGTGGTGGCTCCGTCTGTCCTTACCGGGGAACTCTGCGCTAGCCTGCTTGTCTCACTCTGCGGACGAGGCATAACACCATAACTTTTGCTTTCCCCAACCACCACCACTACCACTAACACCACTACTACTGTTACCGCGTCTACTGGTACCTGTTGTTTTTACGTTCCCCCCAGTCTCCATCTCTCCATGTGAGTGTTTTTTTGGTGTGTGGGTGTGTTTTTCGTGGTGTTCTTTTGCGTGTGTTTTGTGGAAGTGGAGGAGTGATGTAGTGGTGTTTGAGTGGTGGAGTTTTACCGAGTGTGTGTGTGTGTGTTGTTTTGGGAAGGAGTGAAGGAAATTGTGAAGGAGGAGTGGTAACAGTGTGGTGGATTGAAGGAGTTACTGTGTGTTGATTTTGTGTAAGGAAGGAAGGAAGGAAGGAGTGTGAAGAATTGAAAGAAGGAAGGAAACATGGACGAAGAATGGAAGAAGAAAACTTGAAGGAAGGAAGGAAGGACAGATTAAGGACGAATGGAAGAAGGAAAACTTGAAGGAATGTGAAGAATTGATTGAAGGAAAAAAGAAAGGACAGATAAAGGACGAACGGAAGAAGGAATATGAGGAATGATTGAAGGAAAGAAGGAAGGAAGGAAGGAAGGAGAGATAAAGGACAAATGGAAGAAGGAAAACTTGAAGGAATATGAGGAATGATTGAAGGAAAGAAGGAAGGAAGGAAGGACAGATAAAGGACGAATGGAAGAAGGAAAACTTGAAGGAATATGAGGAATGATTGAAGGAAAGAAGGAAGGAAGGAAGAAAGGACAGTTAAAGGACGAATGGAAGAAGGAAAACTTGAAGGAAAGAAGGAAGGAAGGATAGACGAAGAATGAAGGAAGGAAAGAATGAAGGAAAGAAGGAAGGAATGTGAAGGAAGGAAAGAATGAAGGAATGTGAAGGAAGGAAAGAAGGAAGGAGTCACTCATAATCATCGCTTTGTGTTTGAATTTCCGTTTGTGTTTGTGAGAAAAAAAACAAGAATCAGACGTGTTTTTTTCTTAGCATAATGTGTGTGTGTGTGTGTGTGTGTGTGTAATACAAGTGAACACAAGTGCCTAACCTCATCCCATTCGTCGCTGTTTTTCCTGTTTTTTTGTGTGTGTTTTATCCAGCTCGGTTATTTTATAGTGTATGTTTTATCCCGTTTTTAATGTGTGTGTGATGGAACCCGTGACCTTGCCTTGGGGTGAGAGAGAGCGAACGGTGCGTGTGTGTGTGTGTGTGTGTGTGTGTGTGTGTGTGTGTGTGTGTGTGTGTGTGTGTGTCCAGTTAAGATTAAGAACCACGTGTGTGCGCAGAGGTTAACGGTCTTGCTGTGTGTGTGTGTGTGTGTGTGTGTGAAAGGAATGACCAGCAACTCCTTGGCGACCTTAGATTTCAAGGTCACGCTCTTACGGGTTAGGAAAGGGAAGGGAAGACAAGGGAAGGGAAGGGAAGGGAAGACAAGGGAAGGGAAGGGAAGGGAAGGGAAGGGAAGGGAAGGGAAGGGAAGGGAAGGGAAAGGAAGGGAAGGGATAGGAAGGGAAGGGAAGGAAAAGTAAGGCAAGGGTAGAAAAGAAAGGAAGGGAAGAAAAGGAAAGTTAAGGGAAGGGAAGGAAGGGAAGGGAAAGGAAGGCAAGGGTAGAAAAGAAAGGATGGGAAGGAAAGGAAAGGGAAGGGAAGGGAAGGAAAAGGAAGGCAAGGGTAGAAAAGAAAGGAAAGGAAGGAAAAGGAAGGGAAAGGAAGGGAAGGGAAAAGAGGGGAAGGGCAGGCAAGGAAAGGGAAGAGAAAGAAGGGGAATAGAAAGGAAAGGAAAGACAGAGTGACAGACAGACAGACAAACGGATAGAAAATTGACAGAATCTTCCCTTTTCTCTTTTTATTCCTTAGTCGTTATTTCATTTCTCTTATTTTTATTTTTTTTATTCCTCACTGATGCTTGTTTTTGTGTGTGTAGGTGGGAGTGACTGGCCTCTTGAGTGTGTGTGTGTGTGTGTGTGTGTGTGTAGGGGCGTGGTAGGCATAAGAAGAGGAGGAGGAGGAGGAGCACCCACACACACACACGTCTGGCTACACTTATCTCTCAGGCCTACACACACACACACACACACACACACACACACACACACACACACACACACACACACACACCATAACACTAACAAAAACAACAAAAAACAAAGAAAAAACCTTATAATTAAACACACAAAAACACACAAATAATCACTTAAAAAAACTGAGACATCTAATACGCGATGGGGGGAGGGGGAGAAGGGGGGAAGGGGGGGAGGGTATAGTGTCCGGCAAGGCTGTTCTCTCTCTCTCTCTCTCTCTCTCTCTCTCTCTCTCGGGTTCAACAGTCGCGAAAGGCGGAAGCTCAGAGCGGTACGACAGTTTGGGTCAGAGAGAGAGAATGGGGGTGAGGGCAGGGAGGGACGAGGTGGCAGGGGAAAAGTTCACTGCTTCCCTCTCTCTCTCTCTCTCTCTCTCGTGGGGGTTGTTTTTACATGTCTTCTTGAGTGCTCGGTTAGTATTGGTGTGTGTGTGTGAGAGAGAGAGAGAGAGAGAGAGAGAGAGAGAGAGAGAGAGAGAGAGAGCAAGTATTTCAACGTGTTCTGTACATGTTATAGCGAATGAGAACTAGTGAAAAAAAACTGTGACAAGGAATAAAATAAATGGATACACAGAGCGACGGCCTGAACGTGTCCTGTACTTGTTTTAGTGAGCGAACTGAGCGAGAGAAACGGAACGCGTACATTAACGGAACAAGAAACTAAACGTGTCCGAAACATGTTGTGACTCTGACTGAGGCGTGAAAAAATGCATTGAAGAAAAGAACGAAAAAAAAAAGGATGTGTGAGACTGACTGAAAAACAAAAGCGAGAAAGAAAATAAAGTAAAAATAAAAGCTAGAGAGAGCCTGGACGTGTCTAGACATGTTGTGAGTCTGACTGGGACGTGAGAAATACGCTGAAACACCAAACGAACAAACAATGAAATGGAAATGTGAGACAGACTGAAAGATAAATACACAGACAGACGTAAAAATAGAAAAAAAAAAGATCGTAGGGCCTGAACGTGTCTGTACATGTTTTGGTCGTGTTATAAGGTGTGAAGAGCCGCTTACCTGCCCTCATTAAGTCACCTGTCCACACCTGAGCCGGGCGTGACCTGCGCCGGGTATCTCACGATGTAAGTATGAGAGAGAGAGAGAGAGAGAGAGAGAGAGAGAGATGGATGGATTGATGTAAATATATATATACACAACATGCATGTGGGTCCTCTTTAAGCCGTACCCAAACCTGTCCGTTCATTGTATATTTAGACTCGAGACTAAACATCATTACATTAGCCTGCCTTGATTGTGTTAATTAAACCTGTACATGGCCGAGACGCGGAAGTAAAAGGATAATGCCTACTGTTATCAACATCGGAAAGGCCGCCAAACCTGCCTCACTGCGTTATTTACAGCCACGGAGAGCGACGCAACAGACAACTTATTATTATGTATCTATCTATATATCTGTGTATCTATCTGTATGAACCGTGAACGTAAATATAGCCACAATAGCCGCTAAAACTGTCTCTCCACGCTCCTCCATGCTAGTATTACAAAGTTTCGGCGGTCAATAACTAACTAACTAAAGAAAAACTCCACCCATGTCATAATATCTCCTCAATCATCCTCTACTCCACCGTGAACGCAAATATAGCCACAATAGCCGCTAAAACTGTCTCCACGCTCTGCCACGCTATTATTACAAAGTTTCAGCTAACTAACTAACTAAAGAAAACACGCTCCACCTATGTCATAATATCACCTCCTCAGTCATCCTCTACTCCACTATCAACGTAAATATAGCCACAATAGGCGCTAAAACTGTCTCTCCACGCTATTTATAACCCCTTAAGAGCCGTGCATTCGTCGGGGTCGCGTCCTCCCGTGATCTGGGTCTGGGTGGAGGGAGACAAGATCGATAGAGTCACTGACCTCACATTCCCGTGTCGTCGGCCGGTGTTGAGAGGGTGACGCCCGGCCTGCTGCTACTGTGCTCTCTCTCTCTCTCTCTCTCTCTCTCTCTCTCTCTCTCTCTCTCTCTCTCTGTGTGTGTGTGTGTGTGTGTGTGTGTTTCTGTCTCTCTCTCTCTCTCTCTCTCTCTCTCTCTCTCTCTCTCTCTCTCTCTCTCTCTCTCTCTCTCTCTCTCTCACACACACACACACACACACACACACACACACACACACACACACACACACACACGCGCGCGCACACAGTTTCACACGCATATATCAGCTTGCTCAGCCTCTCAATTCCTTTTATTAATGTTAGGAAAGGAATTCAACCCGGCAATGTCTTCTTACCTCTCTATCTATCTATCTATCTATCTGTCTGTCTATCTATTTATCTTCCAGCGTCGTGAAAAAAAGAAAGAATATAAGTCGTGTTCGTTTTGTGTGTATAAGGAAGGAAGAAGTCAAACGGAGGTGGTAGTTTAGTTTTGCCTTCTGTTTTCAACCTGGATATATGTATTTTTTTTACAACAAAGGAGACAGCTCAAGGGCACACACAAAAAGGAAACAATAATAAAAAAAAGCCCGCTACTCGCTGCTCCTAAATAATGATGATGATGATGATGAATGATAAAAGACTAACCATTTCAAAAAGAGTATAACTAAGGAAATGCATAAACTACCTTTGATTTAAATATGTCCCCAATCTTTTAAAATCACTGAGTATACGGACATATTAGCTGTTTGTGGTATAGTTAATTAAGGTTCAGGAAATCTTCAAACACTTTACAGGAAGGAACTAAGAAGAGGGTGAATTTAAGGAACGCAATGATTTTAAGTTTTTCTCTCATTTAATACGAATATGATCAGGGTTTGGGTTAGTTAGGTTAGGTTAAGGGATAGTTAGGTTAGGCTAAGTGCGATAAGTTAAGTTGAGGATATGGTTATGTTAGGTTAGGTTATGGGATAGTTAGGTTAGGTTAAGGGCGATAAGTTAAGTTGAGGATATGGTTATGTTAGGTTAGGTTATGGGTAATAGATAGGTTAGGTTAAGGGTGATAGGTTAAGTTGAGGATATGGTTATGTTAGGTTAGGTTATGGGTAATAGCTAGGTTAGGTTAAGGGTAATAGGTTAAGTTGAGGATATGGTTAGGTTAGGTTAGGTTATGGGATAGTTAGGTTAGGTTAAGTTGAGGATATGGTTAGGTTAGGTTAGGTTAGGTTAAGGGGAATAGTTAGGTTAGGTTAAGGGTGATAGGTTAAGTTGAGGATATGGTTAGGTTTGGTTAGGTTAAGGGTAATAGTTAGGTTTGGTTAAGGGCGACAGCTAGGTTAAATTGAGGATATGGTTAGGTTAAGTTGAGGATATGGTAAGGTTAGGTTAGGTTAGGTTGAGGGTGATAGTTGTGTTGAGTTGAGGGTGATAGTTGGGTTGAATTCAGGGTGATAGTTAGCTTTGGTTAAGGGTATGGTTAGGTTAGATTAAGTTCAGGGTATCTTAAAACACATGACAGACAGGTACTAAGAAGAGGTTGAATTTCAGGAACGCAGTAGCCAACCTTGATTC
>NC_066532.1:16607651-16627651 GCF_024679095.1 Eriocheir sinensis | reverse complement strand
GGAGGTGTTAGGGAGAATAATGTGTGTGTGTGTGTGTGTGTGTGTGTGTGTTGCTCCTCTTCTTTCCTTCCTTCATTCCTTCTTTCCTTCCTTTTTTTTCCTTCTTTCTTTCTCTCATTCTTTTTTCTTTCCTTCATTCCTTCCCTCTCTTTCCTTCTTTCTTTCTCTCATTCTTTTTTTCTTTCCTTCACTTCTTCCTTCCTCTCCCCCCCTCCTCCACTTCCTCCTCCTCCTCCTCTTCTTCCTCCTTCCTCCTCTTCGCCTATAGCGCCGGTAGTCTTTCTTGGTGTTCCTGGTGGTCAGCTCCAGCCCGTTATGGCGCTGACAAGTGTTTATAATGGCGCCATCTTGCTAGGCTCATGGTTCCCCCCGGTTCATGAGGAGGAGTATGAAGAGGAGGAGGAGGAGGAGGAGGAAAAGTAAAAAGAATAACAGAAGGAAAAGAAGATGAAGAAATGGGAGGAAAAGGAAGAGAAGGAAAAGGAGGAGGAGGAAGAAAATTAAAAAGAATAACAGAAGGAAAAGAAGGTGAAGAAATGGGAGGAAAAGGAAGAGAAGGAAAAGGAGGAAGAAAAGTAAAAAGAATAACGAAAGGAAAAGAAGATGAAGAAATAGGGGAAGAAGAAGAAAAAGGAAGAGAAGGAAAAGGAGGAGGAGGAGGAGAAAGGGGAGACGAAGCAGCAGAAGAGGAGCAAGAGGAAAAGTAGGAGGAGGAAGAGGAGGAGTCGAAGTAGCAGGAGGGAAGGAGGAGAAGGAAAGGAGGAGGAGGAGGAGTCGAAGTAGCAGGAGGAAGGAAGGAGAAGAAAAGGAGGAGGAGGAGGAGGAAAGAAGAAGGAGAAGGAAAGGAGGAGGAGGAGGAGGAAAGAAGGAGAAGGAAAGGAGGAGGAGGAGGAGGAGTCGAAGTAGCAGGAGGGAAGGAGGAGAAGGAAAGGAGGAGGAGGAGGAGGAGAAGGAAAGGAGGAGGAGGAGGAGGAAAGAAGGAGAAGGAAAGGAGGAGGAGGAGGAGGAGTCGAAGTAGCAGGAGGGAGGGAGGAGAAGGAGGAGGAGGAGGAGGAGGAGGAGGAGGAGGAGGAGGGGAGGGGATGATAATGATGGAGGTGAGAGAGGAAGTGGAGAGTAACTGGAGGAGGAAGAAGGAAGTGGAAAGGAGGAAGAGGAAAAGGAGGAGGAGGAGGAGGGGGGGGAGGGGAAGGAAAGGAGGTGAAGGTGGAGGAGACGAGGAAGGAAGAGGAGGAGGAGGAGGAGGAGGACTAGTGAGGAAAAGTGGGAAGAGGAGAAAGAGGAAGAAGAGGAGGAGGAGGAGGAGGAGGAAGAAGAGATGAAGGAAGGAGGGAAGGAAAGAAAAAAGAATGAGAGAAAGAAAGAAAGAAAGGGAAGGAAGGAAGGAAGGAAAGAAGGGAAACACACACACACACACACACACACACACACACACACACACACACACACACACACACACACACACACACACACACATTCGTTTTCATTTCCTCTTTAGTCTCTCTCTCTCTCTCTCTCTCTCTCTCTCTCTCTCTCTCTCTCTCTCTCTCTTCCTTCCTTTCATTCCATTCCTCCTCCTCCTCCTCCTCCTCCTCCTCCTCCTCCCTTCCTTCCTTCCTTCCTTCCTTCCTTCCTCCCTTTCTTCCTTCCTTTCTTCCTTCCTTTCTTTCTTTGTTTCTTTTTTCTCTTTCTTTCTTCCTCCCTTTGTCTTCCCTACCTGCATTCTTTCCTCCCTTCCCTCCCTCCCTCCTTCCCTTTCCCTCCCTCCTTTCCTCCCTTCTTCTCTCCCTCCTCGGACCACTTTCTCTCCACACTAAGAGAAGTTTCAAGAGCAAAGGTTAACTCTCTCTCTCTCTCTCTCTCTCTCTCTCTCTCTCTCTCGTTTTTTTATCTGTTTTCTCCGTTTTCTTTAATGTTGTTTTTATATTTCCCATTTTCTTTTCTTTTTTTGTTTTATTTTTTTATAGATTTTCGTGTTTTTTTCTTCTTTTTCTTTGTTTTGTTTTTACGTTCTCATTTTTTTATCATTTTTCTCTGTCTCTCTGTTTTCTTTCCTTCTTTTCTTCCTTCTTTTCTTCCTTCCTTTCTTCTCCTTTCTTCTCTTCCCCTCCCCTCCCTCTTCTTCCCTCCCTTATTCTTTCTCTCCACTCTTGCACTTGCGAGAGAGAAAGAGAGATAAGAGGAAAAGAGAGAAGAGGAGGAGAGTAAAGAGGAGAGAAAGAAGAAAATAAAGGGAAGGAAGACAATTAGAGGAAAACAAGAAAGAAAGAACAGAATAAAGAGGAGAAAAGAGAAAGAAAATTAAGAGAGAAAGAGGAAAGTAAAAAGGGAATAAGAAGAAGAAAAGAAGAAAGGGGTGAGGAGAGAAGAAGAGGAGAATAAAGAGAGAAGAAAAAAGAAGAGAAATAAAAGGAAACAAGGAAAGCGAGAAGAGAAAGAAGAGGAAGGAGAAGAGAAAAGAAAAAAAAAGCAGTGAAAGGGAAAGAGGAGAAGGAAGAGGAAAGGAAGAAGAGAAAGGAGAAGAGAAGAGAAAAAAAACAGTGAAAGGGAAAGAGGAGAAAGAAGAGGAGAAGAAGAAGAAGAGAAAGAAGAGGAAGGAGAAGAGAAATTAAAAAAAGGTGAAAAGGAAAGAGGAGAAGGAAGAGGAGAAGAAGAAGAAGAGAGAAAAAAAACAGTGAAAAGGAAGAGAAGAAGAAAAAGAAGAAGAAGAGAAATAAGGGAAAACCATAGAAGTAAGAAGAGAGGAAGAAAAACGAAGCAAAGAGAAAAAAAGAGGAGAGGAAGAGGAAGAAAAAGAGAAGAGAAATAACAAAATAAATAAAGAGGAGAAAGAGAAATAGTGTGAAGTCATCCCTTAGAGTATGGTGGTCTTTGTAGCAGGAGGAGGAGGAGGAGTACGAGGAGGAGGAGGAGGAGGAGGAGGAGGAGGAGGAGGAGGAGACAGTTATCCGCTTTCACTTCCTCTCTATAGTGAAGTCTTCCTCTCGCTTTCTCCTCCTCCCCGTCCTCCTCCTCCTCCTCCTCCTATTATCTTCACCTACATCTCTTTCTTCCTCTTCTTTTTTTCTCCTCTTTATCATTATCCTCCTCTTCATTTTTTCTTCTAGGGTCCCCTCCTCCTCCTCCTCCTCCTCCTCCTCCTCCTCCTCCTCCTCCTGTAGGCTGCAAAATTTAAATGTTTAGGTCCCTTGAGAGAGAGAGAGAGAGAGAGAGAGAGAGAGAGAGAGAGAGAGAGAGAGAGAGAGTGTAGATTCCTTGATGGGAACAGAGGAGGAGGAGGAAGAGGAAGAGGAGGAGGAGGAGGAGGAGGAGGAAGAACTGCAGAATTAAGAACAGTAACAAAGAGAGTAAGACAGAAAGAAAGAAAGAAAGAAAGAAAGAAAGAAAGAAGGAAAGAAAGAAAAAGAGGGAAAAAAGAAAAGAAAGAAAGAAAGAAAGGAACAAAGAATGGAAAAATAAGAAACAAGCGAATGAAAGAAAGAACGTAAAGAATGAAAAGAAAAAAAAGAAGAAAGAAGAAAAAGAAGAAAAATAAAAAAAAGAAGACCGTATTCGTAACCCACAAACGAACGAACAAAAAAAGAAGAAAAAAACAGGTCCTCTTAATTATCAGAAAGAAAAAAAGGAAAAAGAGAATGTGAAAGAAACAAAAAAATATATAAACTCGATAATATATATATAATTTTTTACGGAAGAAGAATTGTAAAGAATTAGAGGAAAGGGATTATTATTATTATTATTATTATTATTATTATTATTATTATTATTATTATTATTATTATTATTATTATTATTATTATTATTATTATTATTATTATTATTATTATTATTATTATTATTAGTAGTAGTAGTAGTAGTAGTAGTAGTGGTGGTGGTAGTAGTAGTAGTAGTGGTGGTGGTGGTGGTAGTAGTAGTAGTAGTAGTAGTAGTACCAACAGCAGTAGTAGTAGTAGTAGTAGTAGTAGTAACTGTAGTACTAGTAGACATAATATAGCATAACTTCCTTTTTCCTCCTCCACCTCCTCCTTCTCCTCCTTTTCCTCCTCCTCGTCCTTCCTAACCTAACCAAACCTAACCTTACCTAACCTTATCTAACCTTATCTAACCATTGCAAACCTTACCTTACCTTTTTATCCCTCCTCCTCCTCCTCCTCCTCCTCCTCCTCCTTCCTAACCTAACCTAACCTAACCTTACCTAACCTTAGCAAACCTTACCTAACCTAACCTAACTTAACCTAACCTAACCTTACCTTACCTATCCCAACCCAACCCACCGCCAGCCTCGCCTCGCCTCGCCTCTCCTCGCCTCTCCTCGCTGTCTGTCTGTAGCCTGCGGGAGTGTGTCGGGCGGTGATGTTCCTGGACACACGAAATAACGGGGTGTGCGTCTCATGCCCGCGGGAGGGAAAGTGGCGACGATGCAGGAGGAGGAGGAGGAGGAGGAGGAAGAGGAGGAGGAGGAGGACGACGGCTAAGTGCCACAGGTATATGAGGATTAGGAGTAGGAGAAGGAGGAGGAAACATGGAAACACGGACGAGCAGGCAGCAGAAAACATATTGACTCACTGCGAGGCTGCCTAGGAGGAGAAGAAGAGAAGGAGGAGGAGGAGGAGGAGGAGGAGGAGAATGAGGAAACATGGAAACACGGACGAGCAGGCGGCAGAAAACATATTAACTCATTGCGAGGCTGCCTAGGAGGAGGAGGAGAAGAGAAGAAGGGGAGGAGGAGGAGGAGGAGGAAACATGGAAACACGGACGAGCAGGCGGCAGAAAACATATTGACTCATTGCGAGGCTGCCTAGGAGGAGGAGGAGAAGAGAAGAAGGGGAAAAGGAGGAGGATTAGGAGGAGGAAACATGAAAACACGGACGAGCAGGCAGCAGAAAACATATTAACTCATTGTGAGGCTGCCTAGGAGGAGGAGGAAACATGGAAACACGAACGAGCAGGCAGCAGAAAACATATTGACTCATTGTGAAGCTGCTTAGGAGGAGGAGGAGGAGGAGGAGGAGGAAACATGGAAACACGAACGAGCAGGCAGCAGAAAACATATTGACTCATTGTGAAGCTGCTTAGGAGGAGGAGGAGGAGGAGGAGGAGGAGGAAACATGGAAACACGAACGAGCAGGCGGCAGAAATTCTAAATACTCATTGCGAATCTGCCTGTTTTTAGTGCTTTAATCAGACCGTCAGCCGCTAGAGTGCCCCGCGGAAAGATCAAAGCACCTCAGTTTGTACTCAGGATTACCTTCAGTTCACTCCCGACGCAGCAACGTGACGGTCAAGGCGATTCTTAAAGGACTTGATCGTTTCCGCACTAACCACTCCTGCGGGAAGGCTGTTGCAGTGGCGGACGACTCCACGGAATAACTCCTGCCGATATCCGTATACTGCATCGCGTCGCTTGAATTGCTTTATCGTTGTTTCTTGTTCTTGGGTTAGTTTGTGGCGTGAAGAGTTTGGAGTGTGCGACATTGCTGGACTTTTGAGGTATACTTGAAGACTTGTATCAGGAGGAGGAGGAGGAGGAGGAGGAGGAGGAGAAGGAGAGATAGAAAAGGAGGGCAGGAACAGTAGAATTAGAATGAAAGGAGGAGAAAGAGAAGAAGGAGGAGGAGGAGGAGGAGGAGGAGGAGAGAGAGAGATAGAAAAGGAGGGCAAAAACAGTAGAATTAGGATGAAAGGAGGAGGAGGAGGAGGTGGAAAAAGAGAAGGAGAGATAGAAAAGGAGGGCAAAAACAGTAAAATTAGGATGAAAGGAGGAGGAGGAGGAGGAGGAAAGACACAAGCAGAAGGACGCCCCAAAAAAGGTGAGGCGAAAAAAAGTGTGGAATGGCAAGACTGAAGGAATGCAGACAAAAAACAGAAGACCTTTGATTACTAGAGGCGGAGGAGGAGGAGGAGGAGGAGGAATACATAGGAATACATAGGAAGAACAGACACCAGAAGACCTATCGGTCTATGGCGAGGGTGTCTGTTTACTACCGCTACTACTAGTAATCTACGTGTGGTAGGACAGGACAGAAAAGATGAAGGCTCCTCCCCACCCACCTCTCCCTCCGGCAACGTGCCGGCAGGAAATAGTTAGAAGAGAACACCATGTACCTTTAAGGAAGAAAGGAACATGGAAATTTTACAGTAAAGAGAGAAATAAGAGGAAATTACTACCCTTAACTTACACGACTGGTAACCTAAGCTGTGGGGGAAAATGACTTCATTACATAAGAACATAAGAACATAGAAATACAGGGAGACTGGAAGAGGACGAGTGGCCTACACAGGACAGCCTCAGGGTCCCCCCTAATACCCACGATGGGTGAGGTGTAGTTTCAGGGGCACAGGTGGAGGCTTGATCCTCGTTTTACCGGCGGTACTAGGCACGCACCAGTAACCTGTCACCTTACTGCACCCACACCTCACTCCACCTGTCATGCGGACATTAACTGTTGCTTTACTCTATTCTTGACTTTCGCTACTTGCAATCTAGGTTGCGGGGGAGAATTATATGAATATAGGTTGAGGTCTTGCTGCAATCTGTCTGAAAACATGCGAAAAAGGGTCAGTTTAATCTTATATCCCTGAAGTACTTATCCAAAGAAGACTTGAAGCTATTGATACTCTGTGCGCTAACTACTGACGGTGGGAGTCTATTCCAGTGATCGACGACTCTGTTATTGAAAAAACTTCTGCGCACCAATGTGTTACATCGGTTTCCCTTTAACTTCATACCGTTGCTGCGTGTTCTTGTGTTGGTGTCTCTCTGAAATAGACTATCTGGGTTAATGTTGTCGAATCCATTAAGGATTTTGAAGGAGGAAGAGGAGGAGGAGGAGGAGGAGGAAGGCAAGGGCGAAGCGTTCATGGACTTAGAGAAACACAAGAAAAAAAAAGAAGAAAAAAGTTAAATATATATGACAGAAACGAAAGAAGAAGAAGAGGAAGAAGGAGAAGAAGAAGAAGAAGAAGAAGATAAAAATTAGGAAAAAATAAAAAGAAGGAAAAGATGAGACAAAGACGACCAGAGAGAGAGAGAGAGAGAGAGAGAGAGAGAGAGAGAGAGAGAGAGAGAGAGAGAGAGAGAGAGAGAGAGAGAGGTCAAACTGGTGCTGACCTCTGACCGGCCTCGCAAAGGGTAGTTCACCTTGTCTAGTCTCCTCCTCCTCCTCCTCCTCCCGACCTCTTGACACCGACTCAGGCTTCCTTCTCCTTCTTTTTTTTTCACCTTCTTCTTCTTCTTCTTCTTCTTCTTCTTTTCTTTATATTAATTTTTTCTTCCCATTTTCTTATCTTTTCTTCGTCTTCCTGTTATTTTTCCTCCTCCTCCTCCTCCTCCTCCTCTTCCTCCTCCTCTTTTTCATATTACTTTTATTACTCTCTCTCTCTCTCTCTAGTGTGTGTGTGTGTGTGTGTGTGTGTGTGTGTGTGTGTGTGTGTGTGTGTGTGTGTGTGTGTGTGTGTGTGAGAGTGTGAGAGAGAGAGAGAGAGAGAGAGAGAGAGAGAGATGCGTCATGGTGAAAGTAACTATAGCGTGTAGGTCATTGCCCCTCTCTCTCTCTCTCTCTCTCCTGTCTTCTTTCCCCTCTTATCTTATTTCTTCTTCTTCTTCTTCTTCTTCTTCTTCTTCTTCTATCTATATTTTCCTTCTATCCTTTATTTTCTTTCTTCCTTCCTTTCTCATTGTACTTCCATTATTCAAACTCTTCTTTATCATCTTCCTCTTCCTCCTCCTCTTCCTCCTCCTCCTCTTCCTCCTCCTCCTCTTCTTCTTAGTCTTTTATTTTTCTGAATATTAAAAAAAGATGACATTAATTTTTTTCTCTTCTACTTTATTCTTTCTCTCTCTTTATCATCATCATCATCATCATCATCATCATCTGTGCTTCGTCATGACTGCAGACTACTTTCACTCACTCACACACACACACACACACACACACACACACACACACACACACACACACACACACGCAATACAACTCTTCTAGCAAGCAAACCAGCAAGCACATTCTCTCTCTCTCTCTCTCTCTCTCTCTCTCTCTCTCTCTCTCTTATATACGCCGCCATCATTGCCAACTCACTCCCTGTTTGCATAACCTAATACCAACACAGGCGAAGGTGCTTGCTCCCCCCCACCCCACACCCCCACCCCTGGTCACACGTTCGAGTCCCGTGAAACACCACCGCTCTGTTTTTGTTTTCTGTTTCCCTTTTGTTTCTTTTCTGTTTCCCTTTTGTTTCTTGTTGTGTTTCCCTTTTGTTTGTTTTCTGTTTCCTTTGTGTTTGTTTTCTGTTTCCCTTTTGTTTCTTTTCCGTTTTCCTTTTGTTTCTTTTCTGTTTCCCTTTTGTTTCTTTTCTGTTTCCCTTTTGTTTCCCTTTTGCTTCTCCTCTGTTTCCCTTTTGTTTCTTTTCTGTTTCCCTTTTGTTTCTTTTGTGTTTCCCTTTTGTTTCTTTTCTGTTTCCCTTTTGTTTTTTTTATGTTTCCGTTTTGTTTCATTTTCGTTTTTTGTTTCCTGTTTTTTTCTTTGTTTTATCTCTTTTTCTCTTTTTCCTTTCGTTTCTGATTATTCTCCTTTCTCCTTTTTCTCTAATTATCTCTCTGTTTACCTCCTGTTTATCTGTTTCTCTTTTCCGTTTCTCCTTTCCCCTTCTTCCGTTTCCTTCTTTCTCTTACGTTTCTTCCTCCTTCTGTGTATGTTTCTCTCCGTTCCTCATTCTCTTTCTGTCTTATTCCTTCCGTTTCTCTGTTTCCCTTCTATCTCTGTCTCTTCTATTTATCTCTTTCTCTTCTCTTTCTTCTTCCACTTCTGGTTCTCTGATTCCCTTTTTGTTTCTCTCTTTGTCTCTTACGTTTCCCTCTATTTCTCCTTCTTTCATACCGTTGATCTTCTGTTTCCGTCACCAGCGAAGCGTCAGCAGCAAGGTTGAAGGTATTACAGGCAACACTAACGTCAGCAAAACATGGACATTGATTACGAGAGAGAGAGAGAGAGAGAGAGAGAGAGAGAGAGAGAGAGAGAGAGAGAGAGAGTTAAAAAAATTTTTTATTCCACTATGAAAGTGATTATTCTTTACATTACTAGATATTACATTCTATTCCTTGGATAGGCATAGTTATGTCTTGTGATTATACATAAAACTACATACTTAACCTAAATAAGCACATACTGTCCCTGAATAGGTATACATGGTGATGAAAATATACATTACATGGCAACATAGAGAAACACATATGTAATTTGAACAACAATATAGTATTTGCAGATAGTTGGTTGTCCGTTACAGGTATTGCATAAATGTTAATGCACGGTTAAGTCAACAGTGTTCATATTTTGTTACACATACATAACTTTGTCGTTTGGTCACACAGAGACACTGCTTGTGATTTGATAGGAGGAATTCCCTGAGGCTCGTCTTGAAAGAGTGTAGAGTGTTTGAATCTTTTATATTTTTAGGAAGGAGGTTCCATAAGGAAGGACCTCGCACAGAGACAGAGCGACTTCCTGATTGGGTGGTCTCTCTGGGTACAAATAGATTATCTTGTTGCCGAGTCTTGCTGCCTGTTAAGTCGTTCACTGTAGGGAGATCGATAATGTTTTGAGGGTAGTAGTTATTGAGCTGTTTGTACAATGTCACGGCTGTGTTGAAGTGGATCAGTTTCTTTACGTTGAGCCATCCCAGTCTTCTGAATATAGGAGTGACGCGATCCTACTTACGGGCGTTTCCATCTGCCACCCTGATAGCAAAGTTTTGGAGTTTTTGTATTTTTGTGAGTAGTGTGGTGTTAGTGGTTCCCCATATAATGTTGCAGTAGTTAAGAAGACTCAAGACTAGTGATTGTGTTATAATTATGCGAGTCTCTTTGTCAAAACAATGTTGAACTCTGTTGATGTAGAGGAGCGTCCCCGTAATTTTAGTGGAAATTTCGTTGATGTGAAAGTCGAAGCTCATATAGTTGTCAAAGTGTACAGCAAGGTTTTTAACGTGTGCGGAAGGTTTGGTGACAGTGTTGTGGAAAGCTGTAGTTGTGTTTTCTGGAGTTTGTGGGATAAGTTGATGTGTTCCTGTGAAGGTACATTGGGTCGTATTATAAAACAGTTCGTCGCCCAAGAACACAAATTTGACCAGACTTTCGTAGGAGTTGTGGGCATTTCCAGGAGTAGTTTTATGATCCTGGTGGTAGTCTGACCCTTCCTCTGTACCTTGAACCTAAATAAACCCTCATTAGAACTCGACTGACCCACTCTTTGACCTTTAGAAAGAGTTGATGTGAGAAGCGCTGGTGTCTTAGAATACCAGCCATTGAGTTTTTTTAGCATTTAACTTGAGGCCATTCCTGAGGAAGTATTATCTTGCTCTGTTTAGTGTTTGTTCGGCTTCTGAGGTTATGGTTGGTAATTCCGCGAGAGTGCCTGTGTGGAGGAACTGTGTGTCATCAGCGCATTGTATGAGGCAACAGTTTTTAAAGTAATATGACATAACATTAACATATAGATTAAACAATACAGGTCCTAATATAGAGCCTTGAGGCACACCATACATTATAGAGGCTTGTGTAGAGACTGTGTTGTTGAGGCGGACAGACTGTGACCTTTCGCGCAAATAATCCTCAAACCAAAACGCATCTACGGCGGCCATTTTTAGTTTTTCAATAAGGATTTGATGGCTGACGCTGTCGAAGGCCTTAGACAAATCACATAGTGTCAGTAAAGAGATGCGTTTATTATCCATATTCTCATATATTTTATCCGTTACGACTGTCAGGGCTTTTTTTTTTTTTTTTTTTTTTTTTTTTTACGATATTGTCTATTGCGCCGGTAGGCTTCTTCCAGGTGGGGCCTGATGGTCGGCCCAGCCCGTTCTGGCGCAGGCGAGTGTTTATAGTGGCGCCATCTTGCTGTTGTGCTGAGTCTGGGTCTGAAGCCGTGCTGACTTTTACTGAGGAGTTTGTTTCTTTCCAGATGTTCGACTAATTGAGTGGAAACAATTTTTTCAATAACTTTCGGGAAAATACGAAGGAGGGAGATGGGTCCGTGATTACCATTATCTAAGGGATCTCCGCCTTTGTGTAGAGGAATGACAATTGCATGTTTCCATGACGTGGGGAAGGTGCCTGTCACTTAAGAGTTATTTATAATAATAGTTAAGTAATGAGGAATTATACATAGTGAATCTTTAATAAATCGGAGTGAGATACCAACTGAGCCAAAAGATTGTGTTTCTTGTAAGTGTTCAATTGTTAGTATTAAAGCAGGAACACCAACAGGTTCTGGACGGAATGGTAAGTTATGTGTTGGGCTGGGGACAGGAGCGTGTGTGCCATAGGTTTCATTCTTTAGTGTGTCTTGTGTTTCCTCATATGTTGACTTACCAACGTTTGCAAAGAAGGTATTGGGGTCTTCTGCTTTCTGCTTGATTCTACGTTTTCAAATGAGTCGGCGTTGGTGCTGTTTTTTTCGATGGTACAATGTCTCGCATTACTTTCCAGGTAACAGCAATATTTCCTTTACTGTTTTGAAGGCGATTTCGGTAATGGTGTTTTTTCTTTTTGTTTATTAGACCCTTGACCTGCTTTTTTAAGCTTTTATATTGATTTCTTAATGTTTCGTTCAGAGGATCACGCTTTGGTATGGTTTGAGCATCATTCCTCGCTCTCATGACTTGACGCACACCATCATCTACCCACGGAGCAGGAGGGCGGCGAATTACCTTGGTCACCATAGGGGCACAGACCTTAAGGCTGTCAGTAAATACATTAGTTAAGATGTCAACCTGCTTGTTTACGTTATCTGTCTTCAGTATGTTATTAAGAGTCTGACTTTGTTGTAATAGGAGAGAGTAGAAACTATCGCTGTTATAGTTATGTAAGTCACGCACAGCTTTGTAGGCAGGTGAGCGTTCAGGCTTACTGATATCAACGGTCGCTGTTACGAGATCATCATCTGCAATCGCGCTTGGAATGACATCTGCATGAAGAGCAAGCTTAGGTTTATTAGTTATGATGACATCAATAAGTGTAGCCGAGGTGGGAGTGAGTCGAGTGGGTGAGGTTATTAGTTGCGATAGTTTGTTATTCATAATGATTTGCGATAGTTTGTTATTCATAATGATTTGCGATAGTTTGTTATTCATAATGATTTGCGATAGTTTGTTTCGTGGCAGGAGTAAGTTGTCGTTTAGATCACCTAAGATGAAAATTGTTTTCTTTAGCACGCATACAGATTTGAACATGTCAGAAATATAAGCGAAAGAATCGACATGTGCCTTCGGATGTCTATACATGCAGCCTGTGATAACCGAAGGTAGCTTTCTACACTGTACTTTCAGGAATATGTTTTCAACTGCTGGATGTGGTGGTAGTTTAGTGTCAACAATAGTGGGATTTTAACACTGTTTGGCATACATACATACACCTGCTCCCCGACCTTTGTCACAGCGGTGTAGTTTGTATCCTGGTGTGTCAGTCAGACGATCAGGAGTATCAGGAAGTAGCCAGGTTTCACTAATGCATAGGACGTCCACATTTCTTTCATTGATTAAAAGTTTTAGTTCATCTAAATTTGATCGCAGTGATTGTGCGTTCACGTGTTCAATTACTAGCAAGTCCTTTGGTGATATAGATTTTTGGCTGACGGCAACACCTTCTTCGCCAGAGAGAGAGAAAGAGAGAGAGAGAGAGAGAGAGAGAGAGAGAGAGAGAGAGAGAGAGAGAGAGAGAGAGAGAGAGAGAGAGAGAGAGAGAGCAAACTTGTTGAGGGAATCTGCTGACTGAGTGTGTGTGTGTGTGTGTGTGTGTGTGTGTACCGAGATGCACCTGAGCTTCCTCGTCCCTTTAAACCGACAACACAGGTATGAAAGCCTTGGACAGGTATAACACTCACACACTCACACACACACACACACACACACACACACACACACACACACACACACACACACACACACACACACACACACACACACACACACACACACACACACACACGGGTGAACACGGAAGAAGTGTGCAAGGTAAACCACAGTCTCATTACGTTGTGTTCTGTAAGGTGATGTGGTGGGGGTGGAGGGGGTGGTGGTGGTGGAGGGGGTGGTGGTGGGAGGGGGACTGGGGGGGGTATGGAGGTCACCTGGTGTGTGTGTGCGTGTGTGTGTGTGTGTGTGTGTGTGTGTGTGTGTATTGGTGATGACAGTAGTAGTAGTAGTAGTACATAAGAACATAAGAACGTAAGGCAGTAGTAGTAGTAGTAGTAGTAGTAGTAGTAGTAGTAGTAGTAGTTAGTCATCTCGTACTCAGTTACGTTTTATCTCACTAACTTTTACAACAATAACAATAACAACAACAACAACAACAACAATAACAACAACAAAAAAATAACGTTTCGGAGCATTGCATCAGCGAGTCTGGAGGCTGCCGCGCCGAGGTAAGGCGGGAGGGGGGGAAGAAGGGGAGGGGAGGGGCGTTGCTTGGGGGGGGGAGGAGGGGGGAGCGTGGCGGTTGTAGCATGGGGGGGGGTTTCAGGTGGGAGAGAGGGGAGAGAGGGGAGGGGGAGGATGGTTGGGGGAATAAGGGGAGGGGAGAAGGAGGAAGAGGGGGAGGGGGTTGGGGTAGAGGGAGAGGGGGGGGGAGGGGGTGCACCTGAACTTGATGAAGGGAGGTAAAGGCAACGATGAAAAGGTTGAAAGTTCACAGGTGTATTTTTCACTTTTCCTGTTTTACTTTCCTTCATTTTCATTTTCTCTTTTTTTCACTTCTGTTGTTGTCGTTCTTCTTTTTCTTCCTCTTTTTCTTCTTCTTCTTCTTCTTCTCTTCTCGTAGTTATTCTTCCTATTTCTTTCTCAAACATTTTCTTTTCCTTTTCTCTCTTTCACTTTTTTTTTTTTACTGCAAGCCAGCCACTCTTGTTGTTGTTGTTGTTGTTGTTCTTTTTCTTATTCTTTTCATTCTCGTAATTATTCTTCCTATTTCTTTCCTCTCCTTCTCCTCCCATTTCTCACACACTTCTAGGCTCACACACACACACACACACACACACACACACACACACACACACACACACACACACACACACACTCATTTGACAAGGCTTTCCTAGAGTCTGTTGTGGGTCTTTCCATGGGTAGTCTCATGAGCCTAGTGATAGTTTGACAAGGTCTCTGCACCATGAACGTAAAGAACCACTCACGAGAACCCGACTAACCTCCTTTGTGGTCCTTGGAAATTGTTGTTGTGGGAGGCAAAGTGTTGGGGAATACGGGCCTTACTGTGTCCTGAGGGGCGAGGAGCGGTAAAAGGGGGCGGAGGGGGGCGGGGTGTGTGTGGGATGGGAGTTAAGTGAAGCCTCGTGATGGTGAAGGCCGGGGAAAGGGTATGAGGTGTCTGGCGGTAGTGGTGGTGGTGGTGGTGGTGATGGTGGTTGGGTATATTTGTAAAGGCCAGGGTTGTGTGTGGTGTTAGTGTGTCCACCACCCAGTTAGTCACTCAGTCAGTCAGTCAGTCAGTTAGTCGGTCAGTCAGTCAGTCAGTCAGCCATTCAACCAGTTAGTCGGTCAGTCAGTCAGTCAGTCAGCCATTCAGTCAGTCAGTCAGTCAGGCAGCTATTCAGTCAGTCAGTCAGTCAGTCAATCAGTCAGTCAGTCAGTCAGTCAGTCAGCCATTCATTCATTCATTCATTCATTCATTCAGTCAGTCAGTCAGCCATTCATTCATTCAGTCAGTCAGTCAGGCAGCTATTCAGTCAGTCAATCAGTCAGTTAGTAAGTCAGTCACCCAATCAGTCAGTCAGTCAGTCACCCAGTTCGTCAGCCAGTCAGTCAGTCAGTCAGCCAGGCACCTTGCTCTCCTTCCTCTCCGTATCTAACCTATCCTAACCTAACCTAACCTTACGCCTCCTTACCTAACTTAGACCAGTTCAGTGAAATCTTCCTTTACCTAACCTAGTCTAACCTTCCTCTCCCTTACCTAACCTATCCTACCTTCACCTTACCTAATCTAACCTAACCTTACTTTTCCTAACCCAGTGTAACCTTCCTTTACCTAACTTAACCTAGTCTAACCTTTTTGCCTCTTACCTAACCTAACCTTCCTGAACCTTACCTAACCTAATCTAACCATTCATTTCCTTGCCTAACCTAACCTTCCTGAACCTTACCTAACCTAATCTAACCATTCACTTCCTTGCCTAACCTAACCTTCCTTAACCTTACCTGACCTAATCTAACCATTCACTTCCTTGCCTAACCTAACCTTCCTTAACCTTACCTGACCTAATCTAACCATCCACTTCCTTGCCTAACCTAACCTTCCTTAACCTTACCTAACCTAATCTAACCATTCACTTCCTTGCCTAACCTAACCTTCCTGAACCTTACCTAACCTAATCTAATCATCCACTTCCTTGCCTAACCTAACCTTCCTTAACCTTACCTAATCTAATCATCCACTTCCTTGCCTAACCTAACCTTCCTGAACCTTACCTAACCTAATCTAATCATCCACTTCCTTGCCTAACCTAACCTTCCTTAACCTTACCTAACCTAATCTAACCATCCACTTCCTTGCCTAATCTAACCTAACCTTACTTTCCCTAACCTAGTATAGCCTTCCCTCTCCTTACCAATATCCATTCTGTAGTAAGGTGACCAGAACTGAACCGCATAATTGAGATGAGATCTGACATGCTAGGTTCAGCTTGAGGATGACTTCAGCGCTTCTATTACTTTCGCTCCTTGAAGAAAAAAAGTATTTGGGTTTTATATAAGTTCAAGTTGAGGACGTGTCAAAACTGCGCGTGGCCTCGGTGCTCATTTTCGTCTCCGTCCAAGATTTCACACCAAAAAAAGTCGCCTTTGTGTTTCGTGACGTGCTTGCATAGATGAAGTTAAATAAATGAATGTTAGTTTTATATAAAGGTAAAGTTGAGGACATACATTAAAGCTGTGCGCGGCCTCGGTGCTCATTTTCGTCACAATCCAAGAGTTCTAACCTCAAAAGTCGCCGTTGTGTTTGCTGACGTGCGTGCATAGATGAAGTTAAATAAATTAATGTTAGTCTAATATAAAGGTAAAGTTGAGGACATACATTAAAGGTGCGCGCGGCCTCGGTGCTCATTTTCGTCACCATCCAAGACTTCACACCAAAAAAAGTCGCCGTTGTGTTTGTTGACGTGCGTGCATATATGAAGTTAAAAAAAATGAATGTTAGTCTAGTATAAAGGTAAAGTTGAGGACATACATTAAATCTGCGCGTGGCCTCGGTGCTCATTTTCGTCTCTGTCCAAGACTTCACACCAAAAAAAGTTACCGTTGTCGTTTGTTGACGTGGGTGCATAACAGGATCGCTTCACCTGCCCGGGCCCTCACCTGGCGACGGGAATTCCCCCTCACCGCCACGTGCGACGCCACCTGGTCTGTGTCGCTGGGGTGGGGGTGGGGGGGGGGCGCGGGGCAAGGGGTGGGGGGGGGGACGAGGGAGAAAATGAGGAAGAAAAAGAACCTAACCTAACTTAACCTAACCTAGACGAAGAAAAAAAAAAAGAAAGAAGAAGAAAAAAGAAAGAAGAGAAAGAAAGAAGAAAGGGATGAGGAGGAAATAGAGTAAGGACCAAGATAATGAAAGAGGAAGAAGAGGAGGAGGAAGAGGAAAAGGTGAGCGGGGCGGGGGAGTTCAGCGTCGGGGCGGGGCAGTGAGTCGGGGCAAAGAGACGGGGTAGAGGGGGGGTGAGTTACGGGGCACGGGGGCAGAAGAGGAGCAAAGGGCGGGGCAAAAGGGGGCCAGGAGTGGGCGGGGAGGGGGGGGGGAAGGGGGAGAGATTAAGGGATTGGTGATGAACTTGTTTTAATTTTTTCTTCACCTCTTTTGTTTGTCTTCCATCGTCTGGACACACACACACACACACACACACACACACACACACACACACACACACACACACACACACACACACACACACACACACACACACACACACACACACACACAAAGAAGACTACCTTGATCTTAGTACATGACCAAGACGGGACGGTTACCATTCTCGTCTCAAACAAAGGAACACACACACACACACACACACACACACACACACACACACACACACACACACACACACACACACACACACACACAGTAGAGGTACGATTTTATGGTCCGAGAAAGAGGAAAAAGTAGAAGGAAAACGAGAAGAAAAAGGAAGAAGAAAACAAAGCCGGAAAAAGTAGAAGGAAGAAACAGAGGAGGAGGAGGAGGAGGAGGAAGAGGAGGAGGAGGAGGAAGAGGAGGAAGAGGAGGCAAAGGAAGGAGATCAGAGGAAGAAGGAGGATGAAGAAGGGAAGGAAAGCGAAGATTCAGAAGCTAAAGATGAAGGTGATTAATCGTGTTCACCTTCACCTAACCTGCGTCACCTGGCCCTTACCTTTACCTAGCCGCGTCCTTACCTGGTGAAGATGAGCGGCCGACACCTCCCGAGTCATGTTTGCTAATGGCCACTTACCTGTGTGTGTGTGTGTGTGTGTGTGTGTGTGTGTGTGTGTTTCTGTGTCTTTCTTCATTCCCCCATTCTCTTTTGTTTTCCTTTTTTTCTTCTTGTTTTCTTTCTTCCTTTCATTCTTTTTTTTTCTTCTCTTCTGTGTGTGTGTGTGTGTGTGTGTGTGTGTGTGTGTGTGTGTGTGTGTGTGTGTGTGTGTGTGTGTGTGTGTGAAAACAAGGTCACATAACAATCTTCCAACCAATTTAACTTTCCTGATTTGTCTTTTTTTATAATCCTCAAAACAATAAGAAAAAACAAACATTCACTACTATAAACAAACTTCCCAAGGGTTGTTTTAATGAAGTTTACTGAGCCTTTCGTGGAGCAGTGGTTAGCGTGCCTTCCTACGAATCTTTGGGCTTGGGTTCGAATCCTTGCCCAGGCAGAAGAAGAAGATGAAGGAGAAGATGAGGAAAAAGAGGGAGAGGAAGAAAGGGATGAGAAGGCAATCAAGGGCCAAAATAAAGAAAGAGAAAGAAGAGAAGAAGAAGGAGGAGGAGGAGGAGGAGGAGTTGGGGTGTGCCAAGGACCAGAAGACGAGGACGAAGACGAGGCTGTGGGAAAAAGGAGGAGGAGGAAGAGGAGGAGGAGGAGGAGGAAGGGGAAGAAGAAGGAAAAGGGGTGAAGGAAAACATCCAAATTGATTCATTAGAAGAGGAAAAGAAAAAAAAAGAAAAAAAGAAGGAAAAGGAGAAAGAAAACAAAATAAACAGCAACAAGCAAAACGAGAAATAGGAAGTGAAGAGAGATGGAAGAGAAGGTTGAGGAGGAGGAGGAGGAGGAGGAGGAGGGGGAGGAGGAGGAGGAGGAGTAAGGCCACTGAGTCCTCAAATATGTACGGTTAATAATATCGGGGTTGATGGTGGCAGTGAGAACGAGAGTGAGAGGAGGAGGAGGAGGAGGAGGAGGAGGAGGAGGAGGAGGAGGGATGGAGGTTATGAAGCAAGGGCAACAGTAGGAGGAGAAGAAGGAAGAAGAGGAGGAGGAGGAGGAGGAGGAGGAAAAGTGGAAACAAAATTAGAAGAAAAAACAAAACCAGGAAAAGAAAGAGAAGCTGAGGAGGAGAAGGAGGAAGAGAAGGAAGAAGAAGAAGAAGAAGAAGAAGAAGAAGAAGAAGAAGAAGAAGAAGAAGAAGAAGAAGAAGAAGAAGAAAAAGAAGAAAAAAAACACAACCACAACTACAACCTCAACCCCAACCAGCCCCAGAGGAGGAGAAAGACGCCGGCCCAGCAGTATGTATGTGGCCCCCTCAGTAACCGGCCCTTTCCCCGCCAGCCTTCCCTAACGGTGTGCTCGGACCGAGAGACCCGACGAAGGCCGCGGCAACCTGAATGTGTGGAGTCCCTAGCTGGCGACCCTGAGGCGGGGAGAGAGAGGGAGAGAGGGAGAAGGGGAGAGAGAGAGATGTAGAAAGATATAGATAGACAGATAGATAGTGAGGAAGGAAGGGATATAGGAAGAAAAGAGGAAAGAAATAGAGAGAGAGACAGAGAGAGATAGAGAGAGAGAGAGAGAGAGAGAGAGAGAGAGAGAGAGAGAGAGAGAGAGAGAGAGAGAGAGAGAGAGAACAGGTACAATTCACTCCACCACCTTCATCACCACCTCCACCACCTCCACCACCACCACCACCACCACCACTTCCGTTTCCGGGTCTTGTGAAGGAGGATGTAAAGAAGGAAGGAAGGAAGTAGTAGTAGTAGTAGTAGTAGTAGTAGTAGTAGTGGTAGTAGTAGTAGTAGTAGTAGTTTTTGCATCTCTCTCTCTCTCTCTCTCTCTCTCTCTCTTCTTTCTTTCATCTCTCTTTTCCTTCATTTCTTCTTCTTCTATTTCCTCTTCCTCTTTTCTTCCTACATTCTTTATTCCTTCCTCTCCTCCTATCTCTTCTTTTCCTCTCTCTTCCTCTTCCTTTTTTTCTTCCTCTCTCTCTCTCTCTCCTTCAATCCTCCCTCTCCTATTTCATCTTCCTCTCCTCCTCTCCTCCTCTTCCTCTCTTCTCTCTATTCCTTCAGTTCGTCTTCTCTCCTCCTATCTCCTCTTCCTCTCCTTCTCTCTTCTTTCTCTCAATCCCTTCTCCTATTTCCTCTTCCTCTCTTCCAATCTCCCTTCCCTATTTATTATTTCTTTTCCTTCTCCCTCTCTTCATTAATATTATCAGAGCCTGCAGTGTTACCATAAGAAAAAAAAAGACCCTTCAGCTGATTGTAATTATCGATAAAAACAGTATTGCCAACGCTCTTCTTCTTCGTTGTAGTGCTTACGTTAAATGTGTTTCGTAAGGTTCTTGTAGTTCTTGTCCTTCGTATAAGACATTTACGTACCAAGTTTATATTCGTTGTAAGTATTTTCGTAGTAACTTTTAATTTTTGCTTCTTCTTTTGGTGAACTTGAGAAAGGGGAAAGAGAAAATAATGGGGGATGGAAAAGGAAGGGAAGATATGGAAAGAGAGAGGATAGGAAAGATAGAGAAAAGAAAATGGATAA
>NC_066532.1:16592651-16602651 GCF_024679095.1 Eriocheir sinensis | reverse complement strand
GATGGTGTTGAACTTTTATACACGCACCTATTTACAACCTCATAAACACATTCTGAACCCATTTTTAAAGCATTAGAAACCACTTAGAGAACAAATATTGATGGTAAAACATTTATAAACATTTGAAAGACATTTATAACCGTCTAGAAACCTGAGAAACATTTTACGGGTATTAACAAGAGCGATCTAAGTGGAGTGCTCATATAAAAAAATAGATGTGGGAACACGCAGTAATGGCTATAAGTTGGATAAATTTAAGTTGAGAGAGGAAATAGGTAAAAACTGGTCCAGGAACAGAGAGGTGGATAAGTGGAACAAATGGAGTAGGTGTGGAGTTGAGGCAAACACGATTGAAACGTAGATTGAAGACTAGATGGATTTATTATGGACGGGAAGGGAATTCAGAACATAACAACATCAGATCATAAGAACGTAGGAGTCTGCAAGAGGCCTGTAAGCAACCCATTTTGAGGAGCTGTTATGTGTGGTCTCTCTATGTCCTTGTGTATATAAACATCTTTCTGTATATAAACATCCAGAACCTATTTCAAACAACTCCCAAACTTCAGCTATTCAATTCCCGAGCGGAGTGGAAAAAAACTGGCCGGCTTTTCCGATACCCTACGCCCCTGTCCACCCAGTAGTGAATGGGTACCAGGTGTTAATCGGGGGTTGTGTCCCGTCTCCTATAATTCCTTCCCTTTCTGTCTCTCTCTCTCTCCGGCATATGACCACAGATGTTGCGCCGACTAAACGAAACTTTCCAACTTTCAGCTATTTAACAAACCTTCAGAAAACGTCCTAACCTCTAGAAACCGTTTATCTCGATACCTGACGGAATTTTACCTTGCAGTAGAGACCGGAAGACAGGTAATTGGCTCTCTTCACCTTGCTTCCTACCTGACCCTGCGGCACCCGGGAGTTATTTCACACCCACGAGTTATTTTTTCACACGGGTGGCACTGAGAACAAGGGTGATGGTGAAGGTGGTGGTGGTGATGGTGATGGTGATGATGGTGGTTGTGGAGGTCAGTGATTCATGTGGTGTTGTTTACTAATATGACAGACGCTTGTGGATTGGTTGAGTGGCTTCCTGTGTGTGTGTGTGTGTGTGTGTGTGTGTGTGTGTGTGTGTGTGTGTGTGTGTGTGTGTGTGTGTGTGTGTGTGTGTGTGTGTGTGTGTGTGTGTGTTATCTAGTTGACTTTGGTTATTCTTTTCTCCCTTCCCTCCGTTCCTCCCTTCTTCTTTTCCTCCTCCTCCTCCTCCTCCTCCTCTCTTCCTTCTCCTCCTTCACCCTCCTCATCTTCCTCTTCTCACGCACCTCACCCAGATTCCCCCCTCCTCCTCCTCCTCCTCCTCCTCCTCCAGTGCCTCCAAATGCCAAGGCGAGCGGGGCAGGAATGAAGGTGCCACGCTGCCCCTCCTCCTCCTCCTCCTCTTCCTCCTCCTCCTCCTCCTTCTTCTCCTCCTCCTCCTACTCCTCCTCCTTTTCCTCCTTTGTGTTTAATTATATCTATGTTACAAGTGTTTGTACGTGTGTGTGTGTGTGTGTGTGTGTGTGTGTGTGTGTGTGTGTGTGTGTGTGTGTGTGTGTGTGTAGTTTTCCTCATTCATATCACCACCACCACCACCACACCATCACCACCACCACCACCATCATCATCACCACCACCACCACCACCATCATCATCACCACCACCAACACCACACCATCACCACCACCACCACCACCATCATCATCACCACCACCAACACCACACCACTGAGAGAGAGAGAGAGAGAGAGAGAGAGAGAGAGAGAGAGAGATTACATTTATGTAAGTAGTGAAAAAAACATGATCTAAGTAAATGAGTAGTAGTAGTAGTAGTAGTAGTAGTAGTAGTAGTAGTAGTAGTAGTAGTAGTAGTAGTAGTAGTAGTAGCAGTAGTAGTAGTAGTAGTAGTAGTAGTAGTAGTAGTAGTAGTAGCAGTAGTAGTAGTAGTAGTAGTAGTAGTAGTAGTAGTAGTAGTAGTAGTAGTAGTAGTAGTAGTAGTAGTAGTAGTAGTAGTAGTAGTAGTAGTAGTAGTAGTAGTAGTAGTAGTAGTAGTAGTAGTAGTAGTAGTAGTAGTAGTAGTAGTAGTAGTAGTAGTAGTAGTAGTAGTAGTAGCAGTAGTAGTAGTAGCAGTAGTAGTAGTAGCAGTAGTAGTAGTAGTAGCAGCATCAACAGTAGTAGTACAGGCAGAAGCAATATTCAGGAAGCGGGAATTTCCCCCCCAAGACAAGAATGGACGCAAAAAAATCGTCGTATTATAATATCCTCGCGGGTGACGGTCGTGGCATTGGTCATGGGTGGGGAGGGAGGGGGGAGGGAAGAGGGGGAGAGGGGGAGAGGGGGGGTAACCTGTGTCAATGTGAAGGAGGAGGAGGAGGAGGAGGAGGAGGTGGTAAAAAGTGGATAGCGCCGATAGGGAAGAGGATGCAAGAGGTAGAGATGGGTAGAGGGGAGGCTGAAGAGAAAATGGATGGGGAGGCGGTGGCTGAGTGGTTAGCGTGCGGGCGTGGCGTCTAGGAGGACCCATGTTCGTATCCCGCCAGCCGCCACAAACAAGCTGGCAATTTTTCAGTCACCGCCGAGTGGCCGAAAGGAGGAAGAACCAATAATGAAGATAAGAAATAGGGGAGGTAGATAGATAGTAGTAGATAAGATAGATAGTGGGTTTTGAGTGGAGGGTAGATAGATAGATAGGAGGTTTGAAATGGAAGGTAGATTGTGGATAGCTGGAGAGATTTTTTTTTTTAATTATAAGACTATCCACATGCTATCCTGAAGACCACCTATCAACCCGGACTCTGGATTCTCTCTCTAAATGAAGATGGATAGATAGAAGGTTTGAAATGGAAGGTCGATAGTATGTAATAGATAGATAGATAGAAGGTTTGAAATGGAAGGTAGATAGTATGTAATAGATAGATAGATAGAAGGTTTGAAATGGAAGGTAGATAGTATGTAATAGATAGATAGAAGGTTTGAAATGGAAGGTAGATAGTATGTAATAGATAGATAGATAGAAGGTTTGAAATGGAAGGTAGATAGTATGTAATAGATAGATAGATAGAAGGTTTGAAATGGAAGGTAGATAGTATGTAATAGATAGATAGATAGAAGGTTTGAAATGGAAGGTAGATAGTATGTAATAGATAGATAGATAGAAGGTTTGAAATGGAAGGTTAGTATGTGGATGGAGAGATAGTTTTTTTTTTTAATTATAAGACTACCCACATGCTGTCCTGAAGACCACCTATCAACCCGGACTCTGGATTCTCTCTGTAAACGAGGCTCAAAGATGAACTCCGGGGGGCAGAATGAACCAGGCAAGATGGCGCCACTATAAACACTTGCCTGCGCCATAACGGGAGGGGGCCGACCACCAAGACCCACCAAGAAATAGAAAAATAAAAAAAAGTAACAAAAAAATCAGGAAATGAAGTTCGAATTAGTAGAAAAAAGATCTTGTTTTGGGTACGGTGGTGGTGGTGGTGATGGTGGTGGTGATGGTGGTGGTGGTGGTAGTGGTGGTGGTGGTGGTGGTGGTGGTGTTTTTTCCTTCTTGTTTTGTATCTCTCTCTCTCTCTCTCTCTCTCTCTCTCTCTCTCTCTCTCTCTCTCTCTCTCTCTCTCTCTCTCTCTCTCTCTCTCTCTCTCTCTCTCTCTCTCTGTCTGTTCGGGCGAGGAAATTGGAAGGTCTTGGTCTTGGTCATGGTAGGTCTTGATCTTGATGTCACAGGTGGCTTGAGATTTCTCCCAGCCTGGCCTTTGTATCGGGTCTCGGTCTTGGTCTGGGTCTCGGCTTAGTAGGTCAGTGATGTGTCCGGCCGAGCGGTTTAACTACTTTCACTAACCCTGCTGCCCTCTCTTCCTCCTCCTCCTCCTCCTCCTCCTCCGGCTGCTGCATCTCCATTTTTCTCTCTCTTTCTTCCTCTCTCTCTCCCTCTCTCTCTCTTAACTTATCTTCTTCTTTTCCTCCCTTCCCTTTCCCTCTCCCTTTTCCTCCTATGTTCCTGTTTCTTCTATCCCTTTTCTTTTTTCTCTCCATTTTCTTTCTCCTCTTCCTCTCTCTCTCTCTTCCTTCTTCCCTCTTTCTCTCTCCATCTTGCTGTATTTTCTTCTCCCTCTCTATCTCTTTCTCCCTTTCACTTTTTTTTCTCTTTTCTCTCTCTCCTCTTCTCTTTCCCTCCCTCCTTCCTCTTGCTCCATCATTCTCTCTCTTCCTCTCTTCGTTTCTCTTCCTCTTCTTTTTCCTCTTTATTTTCTCTTAATTTTCCTCATTTTCTTTTTCCTTCATTTCCTTTTTTCTTTTCACCATCACGACTTGTTCTCTTTTTCTCTCTCTCTTCTCTCTCTCTCTTTCTCTTTTTCTCTCCCTTCTCTCCCTTTCCTCCATCCCTCCCCCCTCCTTTTGGCCCTGGCCGCTACACCCTTCCCTTACCCTGACCTCTCTCTCTCTCTCTCTCTCTCTCTCTCTCTCTCTCTCTCTCTCTCTCTCTCTCTCTCTCTCTCTCTCTCAGACCGAAACGTTTTTTTCCCTCCATTTCCCTCACCTTCCTCCCTCCTCCTCCTCCTCCTCCTCCTCCTCCTCCCTTCCCTTCACCTCTTCCCTTTCTTCCACTTCATCTTCTGCTACTGTGACCTATGCCCTGAGAGAGAGGAGGAGGAGGAGGAGGAGGAGGAGGAGGAGGAGGAAGAAGGGAGAGGGGAAGGGAAGAGAAGGAAGAAAGAAGTGTATGTGTGTGTGTGTGTGTGTGTGAGAGAGAGAGAGAGAGAGAGAGAGAGAGAGAGAGAGAGAGAGAGAGAGAGAGAGTAAAAGTAAGGTCTCGGTCTGGGCTCATTTAGGCACGCTAGCTCCGTTACACTGACACGCGCACAGGAGCAAGGAGCCGTGACGGGGGAGAAAGCAAGGGAACAAAGGAGGCGAAGAGAAAAAGAGCAGGAGGAGGAGGAGGAGGAGGAGGAGGAGGAGGAGGAGGAGGAGGAGATTAAAAGAACATAATAAGAAAAAGTAGACAAATGTACCTTAATTAGAGAGAGAGAGAGAGAGAGAGAGAGAGAGAGAGAGAGAGAGAGAGAGAGAGAGAGAGAGAGTATATGGCATCATTCATCATTATCACCACCACCACCACCACCATCATCACCACCACCACCACTATCAACACCAGCATCATCACCATCACCACCAACCGTGAAGATGCTGCGCTCTCCCCTCCTCCTCCTCCTCCTCCTCCTCCTCCTCCTCCTCTTCCATAAGTGTCACGGTAAAAGTGAAAGTGTGGCTTCGTGAAACATTCTCTCTCTCTCTCTCTCTCTCTCTCTCTCTCTCTCTCTCTCTCTCTCTCTCTCTCTCTCTCTCTCTCTCTCTCTCTCTCTCTCTCTCTCTCTCTCTCTCTCTCTCTCTCTCTCTTCTTCTTCTTCTTTCTTCTTCTTCTTCTTCTTCTTCTTCTTCTTCTTCTTCTTCTTATTATTATTATTATTATTATTATTATTTACAAGTATTTATTTTTTCTACAGGTGAGAGAGAGAGAGAGAGAGAGAGAGAGAGAGAGAGAGAGAGAGAGAGAGAGAGAGGGTTATGGGTCGTTCAGTATTCCTTCTTTTCCTACCTCTGTTTTTTTCTTTTTCTTTTTCTCTTTTCCTCCTCCTCCTTTTTCTTCTTTTTTTCTTTTTTTCCTCTAAGGCACTTCCTTTTTTTCTCTCTTCCTCTTTTCTTCTTTTTTCTCCCTCTTCCTCTTCTTTCTCTCCTTTCTCTTACTTTCTTCCTCTGTTCCTGTTCTTCCTCTTGTCCTCCCTCCTTCCTCCTCCTCTTCCTTCCTTCTCTTCCTTCCTTCTTCCCTCATCCCTTTCTCCTCCTCCTCATTTCTGCCTCCTTTTATCCCTTTTCCCTTTCCTTTTCATCCTTCCTTCTCTTCCTTTCTTCCCTTTCTTCCCTCCCTATCTTCCTCTTTCCCTCCCTTCCTCCCTTCTTTCCTCCTTTCCCTCGTTGTCTCTTCCTTCCCTTTTCTTAATCCCACGACGGTCCCCTCTCTCACCCCCCCCTCTTCCTCCTCCTCCTCCTCCTCCTCTCCCTCCTCCTCTTCCTCTTGGCGGTGAGAGGAGGCAAGGTGAGGGTGGCGGTGAAGGTGAGCGAGTGTGAGAGGAGGAGGAGGAGGAGGAGGAGGAGGAGGAGGAGGAGGAGGAGGAGGAGGAGGAGGGATAGAAGAACTCGTGACTCGGGGCGTGAGAGAGAGACGGAGGAGGAGGAGAAGGAGGAGGAGGAGGAGGAGGGAGTCAGTCAGTCAGTCAGTTAGTCAGTCAGTCAGTCATTTGGTCAGTCAGTCAGTCAGGTTCAGTTATCTCTCACACACACACACACACACACACACACACACACACACACACACACAGCTTCCAAACACCAACAGAAGCAAGAGCAGTCATGTGTGTGTGTGTGTGTGTGTGTGTGTGTGTGTGTGTGTGTGTGTGTGTGTGTGTGGCTGGTTTCCATGACCTTATGTTGAGATTGTTTTATTTATAACTGCTACTACTACTACTACTACTACTACTACAGCTACTACTACTACTACTACTACTACTACTACTACCTCTACTACTGCAACTACTACTACTACTACTTCTACTACTACTACTACTACTACTTTTTTTTTTTTTTTACTACACAACATAAATGATACCTCCACCCATGTTTATTTTCCCGACATATAATCATGGAGGGCTCCATAGCTTGGAGGTCATTAGCCCCAACTCTGTTCGCTAATGACTGTGGCATCCAACCATATCACTAATACTACCTGACACTAAATCACCTATCATCTATTACGTCTAGATCCCCCTTTCCTTCCCTACTCAAGTCACTCCCGACCCACCCTAATGTCACTCTCCACCACTGTGGCTTCATACTACTATTTCTACTACTACTATTACTACTACTACTACTACTACCTCTACTACTGCAACTACTACTGCAACTACTACTACTACTACTACTACTACTACTACTACTACTACTACTACTACTACTACTACTACTACTACTTCTACTACTACTACTACTACTACTACTACTACTACTACTACTACTACTACTACTACTACTACTACTACTACTACTACTACTACTACTACTACTACTACTACTTTCCTCCCATTTTTCCTACTCCCCTCTAAGACCTTTCCCTTCCTTCTACCTTTCCTCCCCCTTTCCCTCCTTCTCTCCCCTCCTTTCCCTCCCTCTCTCCTCCCCTCATCCTCCCCTCTCCTTCCCTCCAGCAAAAGTGAAAGGCTGTCTCTCTCTCCCTCCTTTCCTCCCTCCCTCCCTCCCCCCCATTCTCTCCCCTTTCCTCCCCCCCCCCCCTCTTAGAGTTCAATGCCTCCTCCACACACACACACACACACACACACACACACACACACACACACACACACACACACACACACACCTGTTCGTTTGTGGTGATTTGATGCCACTGCCGGGTTCGTGTGTGTGTGTGTGTGTGTGTGTGTATGTGTGTGTGTGTGTGTTATGCAGTCAATAAGTCAGTCAATCAGTCAGTCAGTCAGTCAGTCAGTTAGTCAGTCAGTCAGTCAGTCAGTTAGTCAGGGGGGTAGAGAAGGGGGGAAGGAGGGGGGGCGTTGACTGAGGGGGGGGCGGGGGGGGGGCGCAGTGAAAGGGAAGAGACAGTGTGTTTAGAGGGAAATTTAAGAACACACACACACACACACACACACACACACACACACACACACACACACACACATATAAGTGAAAGGTGTGGGGGTTTTTGATAATGGAGGAGGAGGAGGAGGAGGAGGGGTTGTAACAGTAGGAAAAGGAACGATATGGTTGAGAGAGAGAGAGAGAGAGAGAGAGAGAATAGGAAGAAAGAGGCATGGATTGAAGAAGGAAAAGAATGAGTGATGATATTATCTCTCTCTCTCTCTCTCTCTCTCTCTCTCTATCTATCTATCTATCTATCTATCTATCTATCTATCTATCTATCTATCTATCTATCTATCTATCTATCTATCTATCTATCTATCTATCTATCTATCTATCTATCTATCTATCTATCTATCTATCTCTCACTCACTCACTCACTCACTCACTCACTCACTCACTCACTCACATCCATCTCGAGTCCTTGCTTCCCTTCCTTGACCCCAAACATTACAACAGGATTTGGTAAGACAAGGTGAGGGGAGTTAGCATTGCGCCAACAGTCAGGACATATGCAGTTCGAACCCCCTCACACACACACACACACACACACACACACACACACACACACACACACACACACACACACACACACACACACACACACACACACACACACACACACACACACACACACACACACACACACACACACACACACATATTTGATAAGTCTTTCGTTGAGGTTATTGTGTTAGTATTTCCATCGGTAGTGTAATGAGCCTAGTGATAGTTTGACAAGGCTTTCGTAGAGGTTATTGAGGTGTTAGTATTTCCATTGATAGTGTTATGAGCCTAGTGGTAGTTTGACAAGGCTTTCGTAGGAGATTTGGACATTTCCAGGGGTAGTTTCATGACCCTGGTGGTAGTTTGACCCTTCCTCTGTACCCTGAACCTAAGAAACACACATTTGACTAGGCTTTCGTAGGAGTTTCGGACATTTCCAGGGGTAGTTTCTTGACCCTGGTGGCAGTTTGACCCTTCCTCTGTACCGTGAACCTAAAAAAAACACTGAATAGAACCCGAATAATCTCCTCTGTGCCTCTTGGAAATTGTTGTCGTGTGAGCCGAGAGCGTCTAAGATTAGGGGCCTTGGCTTACACAGGGGCGAGGGTTGGTGTAGGCTCGCGGGGTGGCTGGTGGCGGGGCAGGAAGGCTCTTAGAAGGTCTGGGTCTTTGCCAACCTATTTCTTACCGGGAGAGAGTAAGGTCGGTGTTGTCAGACGCCTCCTCGGTCCACCTTTCACACCAACAATTTCCTAATGCCGAAAAGGAGTTCAGTCGGGTTCTAAGACGTGGTTATTGAGGTTCATGATACAGAAGAAGGGTCAGACTACCACCAGGGTCATAAAACTATCTCTGGAAATGCCCGAAACTCCTAAGAAAGCCTTGTCAAATACGTGTTTCTTAGGTTCATGGTACAGAGGAAGAGTCAGACTACCACCAGGGTCATAAAACTATCTCTGGAAATGCCCGAAACTCCTAAGAAAGCCTTGTCAAATACGTGTTTCTTAGGTTCATGGTACAGAGGAAGGGTCAGACTACCACCAGGGTCATAAAACTTCCCCTGAAAATGACCAAAACTCCAACGAAAGCCTTGTCAAACACGTGTCTCTTAGGTTCATGGTACAGAGGAAGGGTCAGACTACCACCAGGGTCATCAAACTATCTCTGGAAATGCCCGACACTCCTACGAAAGCCTTGTCAAATGTGTGTTTCTTAGGTTCACGGTACAGAGGAAGAGTCAGACTACCACCAGGGTCATAAAACTTCCCCTGAAAATGCCCAAAACTAGTACTACTAAACCCTTGTCTAATACGTGTACTTGGGAACCGAAATGCTTAAGAATGACCCCAAGACCCTTACTTTTACTCTGGGACCTCTCCTTCGGGCACGGCAGGAAAGGGAGATCCCCGTAGAACGAGGCCAAGGAAAACGGTGTTGGGGGGGAAGGTGAGGGGGGAAGGGTCAGGATATGTACTAGTAACGTATTCCTTTGGTCCTTACAAGCTGGGATGACACACACACACACACACACACACACACACACACACACACACACACACACACCATTCTCTCTCTCTCTCTCTCTCTCTCTCTCTCTCTCTCTCTCTCTCTCTCTCTCTCTCTCTCTCTCTCTCTCTCTCTCTCTCTCTCTCTCTCTTACGGTTTCTTCTTACGCAAATCTTAACTTCAGACCAATTCCGCGTTCTAGATGTGTGTGTGTGTGTGTGTGTGTGTGTGTGTGTGTGTGT
>NC_066532.1:16572651-16580151 GCF_024679095.1 Eriocheir sinensis | reverse complement strand
CTCACACACACACACACACACACACACACACACACACACACACACACACACACACACATTAGGCCACCATTCATTTCTCTCTCATCTTTTTTGTTTTTTGGTTGTTTTTTTTTTTTGTGGTTTCGACAGCTATCACCCCTGCACACCTTGCCTCATTAACCATCCTTACCTGGACAGACGCTTACCTGTAATTAGTCTCTCTCACCTTAACACACATCTACTTAAGTCCCTCATCAGTTGGGCCACGGGTGTTGTTTCTCATTTTTTAAACTTTTATTTACATTTATTTTTACATTTATACATTTTACATTTATTTGCATTTGTATTTATGTCATTTTTTTTGGGACATGATATTCGTATCTTTTATGTTTTTCACTGTAATATTTTTTTTTCCGATTATTCTTGGACTCAATTTCACCTTCTCTTTCCTTTTAGAGTCTTTGCTCTTTTTCAGCTTATCGTAGAGCATAAAGCTTCACTCTTCTCTACTCTCTCTTCTATCCTCTCCTCTTCCTCCTCGTCCAGTTCCTCCTCCTCCTCCCCTTCTTCTTTCTCCTTTCTCTCCTTCTTCTTTTCCTCTTCTAGTGACACTTCTTCTTCTTCTTCTTCTTCTATCATCTCCTCTTCCTTCCCATTTCCCTCTTCCAGTGTCCTCTTCTCCCCTCCTCTTCTTTCTCTCCTTCCTTTTTTCCTCTTCTAGCGACTCCTCCTCCTCCTCCTCCCCTCCTCTTCCTCTTGTGTCCCCTCTTCCCCTCCCTACCCCTCCGTGTGTCGCCTGACCTTGATCCCCCGCGGTAACAAAGCCCCGGGGTCACCTGCCACCTGGGGATTGTCCTTGAGGTGGTGCAGTGGTGTTGTTGTTGGTGGTGGTGGTGATGGTGATGCTTAAAGATACAAAATACATAATAAAAAACATATGTCATTTTCTTCAGTCAAACGTCCTTATTCCATTAGCATATATAGCCAGGGGAAGCAGTGGTTGAGTGGCCATGGCGCTGACGTGATGATCCCAACGACCCAAGTTCGATTCCCACCGCAAAACAATTTTCAACCATTACCGTGAACTGAGAGGTAGTTCTTCCTTCTCCTCCTACTTCTCCATCCCCTCCTCTTCCTCCTCCTCCTCCTCCTCCTTCTCCATCCCCTGCTCTTCTTCCTTCTTCTCCTCCTCATCTTCCTACTTTTCCATCCACTCCTCTTCTTCTTCCTTCACCTCCTCCTTCTTTTCTTCCTACTTCTCCATCCCCTCCTCTTCCTCCTCCTCCTCCTCCTCCTTCTCCATCCCCTGCTCTTCTTCCTTCTTCTCCTCCTCATCTTCCTACTTTTCCATCCACTCCTCTTTTTCTTCCTCCACCTCCTCCTTCTTTTCTTCCTACTTCTCCATCCCCTCCTCCTCCTCCTCCTCCTCCTCCTTCTCCTCCTTCTCCATCCCCTGCTCTTCTTCCTTCTTCTCCTCCTCATCTTCCTACTTTTCCATCCACTCCTCTCTTTCTTCCTCCACCTCCTCCTTCTCTTTTTCCTACTTCTCCATCCCCTCTTCTTCCTCCTCCTCCTCCTCCTCCTCTTCCTCCTCTTCCTCCTTCTCCATCCCCTGCTCTTCTTCCTTCTTCTCCTCCTCATCTTCCTACTTTTCCATCCACTCTTCTTTTTCTTCCTCCACCTCCTCCTTCTTTTCTTCCTCCGCCTCCTCCTCCTCCTCCTCAATTCCATTCTCAAAACAGAGTTAGTACAATGATATCCATGAATCTTACTGCCTTGCCATCACAACCTTAGAGCGGTACCGTGATATCACAAGCTTCCCGGAGACGTGCACTGAACTTTGAGGTAGAGGGCAGAAGACCACCAGGAAGGCCAAGGAAGACGTGGAGAAAGGTGGTGGAGGAAGATATGAGGAAGCTGAACATCACGGAAGAAATGGCTGTGAACCGGCAACAGTGGAGGAGCCTCACATCCCGTCCAACCCCACCATAGGGAATACATGGACGTTAAACGATGATGATGATGATGATGATGATGATGATGATACCGAGTGTTGGAAGACTACTCACATGGTGCCGAGATCTTCAGTCAACCTTAAACTTCAGCCACTTAGCATGGGGCAGGCAAGAGTCACACATCACGGCACCAACTATAAATTAAATTCGCCTGCTCCACTAACGGGCTGGGGTCGTCCAAGGGGCCCCTCCAGAGAGTCCACCGGGGCCATAGGCAGCAGTGAAGAAAGGAGAGGGAGGAGAAAAAGGGGAAGGAAAGAAAAGGAAAGGAAAAGAAAGGAGAATAAGGAGAGGGATAAAAGTAAGGACGTGTCAGTCGAATTTACTCATTTTTCGGAAGGATTCGAAATATGGGATTCAACACACATAAGGTATTTTAGCCGCTTCAGTCCCCTTCTCCCTCCTCCTCCTCCTCCTCCTCTTAGCGTCCACTGTTCCTCCCGTTCGCTAACATATACTTCACTCGGTCCAATGAAGTTATTTTTTGGGGGGTCGATCGAGAATGCAGGATAACACACACACACACACACACACACACACACACACACACACACACACACACACACACACACGCACACACACACACACACACACACACACACACACACACACACACACACACATAATAATCTTCACCGTTCCAGTTCCTACACTTCACCTGTCAGATTGCATACCTTTAATTAGCAAGGCAGGTAAGGGATAGGACACAGGTATACCCCCCCCTCAGGACACAGGTACTCCCCCCATTCCTCCCCCCACAGTTCCCCTCCCTCCCCCCACTGTTCCCCTCCCTCCCCTCACAGTTGAAGCCACTCAAGCGAAACTAGGAAAAAAGAAAAAAGGAAAAAAAAAAAGACAAGAACAGAGGTAGAGATCGTTTGAACATGGACCTGGAAATGCAGTGGTCCGTGTCTTGTGCTTCCAGACAGACAGACAGACAGACAAACAGACAGATAGACAGATAGACACCCCCTCCACCACCACCACCACCACCCTCCCTTTGCAAACCTCACAAAAGCATGTTTTCTGGGTGTTATTCTGTCATTGTTTCTTTGATTCAATTTATTTCTCACGAGTTTTTATTTTTATTTTTCGTGTGTGTGTGTGTGTGTGTGTGTGTGTGTGTTAAGTTTCGAAAAGGTAGGTTAGATATATTGATTTTGTTGTTGTCGTTGTTGTTGGTATTATTATTATTATTATTATTATTATTATTATTATTATTATTACTTCTGTCATTACTATTATTACGACCACCACCACCACCACCACCAATATCATCACCATCTTCATTACCATCACCATCATCACCACCACCACCACCACCATCATTCATCAATATAGTCCCTTACACCACCACCACCACCATCACCACCACCACCATCACCACCACCTTTACAATCTACTATAAAAAAAGTGAGTGAATTAAATTAAAGCTTACCTGCGTTCAATACTTTACCTGAAACGTTGATTAATGGATCGATATGCTAATGAACGTGTACCAAAAACATTTAAGCGAAAACAATTATAGATATCCTTTTATCCCCTATTTTCTATCTCTTCCTAAATGAGTGAATGGGCTTCGATACGTTCCTTCTTTCTTATCCAGTTTTATCCCTTTTCTTGTCAAGGAGGGGTGACTATGCTAATGAAAGTGTGTGCGTGTGTATGTGTGTGTGTGTGGGGGGGGGGGGGGGGGATATTATAGTGTAGTATCCTTAATTTCGTAACTCTTCCAAAATGAGTGAATGAGTTATGATGTGTTCCTTCTTTCCATCCATCTTCATCCCTGTCCTTGGTCTGGTAACTGAGGGGTAACTATGGTAATGAAAGTGTTGTAGGGGTATTATAGTGTAAAAAATTATATATATCCCTTTTATCCTTAATTTCGTAACTCTTCCAAAATGAGTGAATGGATTGTGATATGTTCCTTCTTTCCATCCTTCTTTATCCCTGTCCTTGGTCTGGTAACTAAGGGGTAACTATGCTAATGAAAGTGTGGTAGGGGTATTATAGTGTAGAAAATTATATATATCCCTTTTATCCTTAATTTCGTAACTCTTCCAAAATGAGTGAATGGATTGTGATATGTTCCTTCTTTCCATCCTTCTTCATCCCTGTCCTTGGTCTGGTAACTAAGGGGTAACTATGCTAATGAAAGTGTGGTAGGGGTATTATAGTGTAGAAAATTATATATATCCCTTTTATCCTTAATTTCGTAACTCTTCCAAAATGAGTGAATGGATTGTGATATGCTCCTTCTTTCCATCCTTCTCTATCCCTGTCCTTGGTCTGATAACTAAGGGGTAACTATGGTAATGAAAGTGTTGTAGGGGTATTATAGTGTAAAAAATTATATATATCCCTTTTATCCTTAATTTCGTAACTCTTCCAAAATGAGTGAATGGATTGTGATACGTTCCTTCTTTTTATCCTGTTCCCTGGCACTTTAATTGAGGGGTAACTATGCTAATGGGCGGAGGGAAGACATCTAAGGGACGAAAATCAAATATCACTTCTTTTTCTATACCCCGAAGGCTTTAATTGTAAGTCTCCGGGTACATCAGCTGATAAGACGAGGCTCCAGAAAGTATCCACCTCAAGTCTTAGTGGTTTTTGATCCCTTGCTTGCGGCACAGAAGGCGATTCAAGGACAGAGCTATGGCACGTACTCTCAGATTCTTTTAGCTCCCCCAACAACTATTACCCAAGGCCACGAGAAGGATTAGTCGGGGTCTCATGAGTGGTTTTGAGACTCACGGTGTAGATGCCTCGTCAAACTATCACTAGGCTCGTAAAACTACCCATGGAAATGCTGACACAACCTCTACAAAAGCCTTATCAAATGTGGAGGTCTCAGACTGAAAATGAAAAATGACCAAAACAGGAATAACAGGAAAAGAAGGAAGAGGATAATACAGGAAGGAAGAAGAGAAAGAGAGAAAAGAATGAAAAAAGACCAAAACAGGAATTACAGGAAAAGAAGGAAGAAGAGAAAGAGAGAAAAGAATGAAAAATGACCAAAACAGGAATAACAGGAAAAGAAGGAAGAGGATAATACAGGAAGGAAGAAGAGAAAGAGAGAGAAGAATGAAAAATGACCAAAACAGGAATTACAGGAAAAGAAGGAAGAGGATAATACAGGAAGGAAGAAGAGAAAGAGAGAAAAGAATGAAAAAAGACCAAAACAGGAATTACAGGAAAAGAAGGAAGAGGATAATACAGGAAGGAAGAAGAGAGAGAGAGAGAAGAATGAAAAAAGACCAAAACAGGAATTACAGGAAAAGAAGAAAGGATTAAACAGGAAGGAAAAGGAGAAGAAAAGAGTTAAAAGAATAAAAAAAGGCAAAAAGCAGGAATAAGAGAAAAAGGAGGAAGATGAAAAGGATGAAAAGGAAATAAAAAGAAGGAACAGTAAGGCAAAGCAAAAAAAAAAGAAAGAAGCAGAAAGGAAAAACGTGGGATTAATTCATGAAAGATAACTACACACACACACACACACACACACACACACACACACACACACACACACACACACACACACACACAGAGTGGAGTCTAAGGCTCTTCGTCTCATCAGCTCTCCTCCTCCTACTGATAGTCTTCTACCTCTTAAATTCCGCCGCGATGTTGCCTCTCTTTCTATCTTCTATCGATATTTCCACGCTGACTGCTCTTCTGAACTTGCTAACTGCATGCCTCCCCCCCTCCCGCGGCCCCGCTGCACACGACTTTCTACTCATGCTCATCCCTATACTGTCCAAACCCCTTATGCAAGAGTAACCAGCATCTTCGCTCTTTCATCCCTCACGCTGGTAAACTCTGGAACAATCTTCCTTCATCTGTATTTCCTCCTGCCTACGAATTGAACTCTTTCAAGAGAAGGGTATCAGGACACCTCTCCTCCCGAAATTGACCTCTCTTTCGGCCACCTCTTCTGATTCTTTTTTAGGAGCAGCGAGTAGCGGGCTTTTTTTATTATTGTTTCCTTTTTTTGTGCCCTTGAGCTGCCTCCTTTGTTGTAAACACACACACACACACACACACACACACACACACACACACACACACACACACACACACACACACACACACACGCACATCCCTGCTCAGACACTTACGTAAGAATTCATTAATAAGTTTACCGTTAGCATGTAGAGAAAATTATAAATACCGTGAAAGAATAAGGAAGAAAAGGAATGATAGGGAGGAGTGTAAGGCTTTCACAAGGTCCCGCCGAAAGGTATTTAAAGAAGTAATTTGACGGAAAGGTGTGGAGAAAAAGATAAAAAAAAAAGCAAGGGGTCCCGAATACCTCCAAGGATCTATCTACTTGCTAAAGCCACGAACACTGAAGGCGCCCTTACAGAGACAACCCGATGACCAGGATCAGCTTCCGGAAAACGTGCCGCGTGCCCGTATAGCCGGAGCTGGCGTTGACGGACTATGCAGGTAATATATGTCGAATCAGTCTCACGGAGTAGTCGCCGGATTAACACACAGTCATTCCAGCGATATCCCATGATTCTGCGTAGACATTTATTACCAAAGCCATCAATCCGTCTCTCCAAGTCCCTATCTAGTATCCATGTCTCACAGCCATGGAGAAAGACAGGTAAGGCGGACTTGGCGAGACCCACCTTTGTTCTGAATTACGCCGCCAAGGTATCAGACCATCACCTTCACTATCAGCCCATCAACATCACTATAAGGAAAGCACCATCACTGTCAGCCCATCACCATCATCACCTTCACTATCACCATCATCACCATCACTGTCAGGCCATCACCATCATCACCTTCACTATCACCATCATCACCATCACTGTCAGCCCATCACCATCATCACCTTCACTATCACCATCATCACCATCACTGTCAGCCCATCACCATCATCACCTCCACTATCACCATCATCACCATCACTGTCAGCCCGTCACCATCATCATCATCACCATCAGCCCGTCACCATCATCACCCTCAACACCATCACCATCAGCCCGTCACCATCATCACCATCACCAAGTCATCATCGTCACCATCATCATCACCATCATCATCAGCCCGTCACCATCATCACCATCACCCCGTCACCATCGTCACCATCATCATCACCATCATCACCATCACCCCGTCACCATCGTCACCATCATCATCACCATCATCACCATCAGCCCGTCACCATCATCACCATCATCATCACCATCATCATCACCATCATCATCAGCCCGTCACCATCATCACCATCACCCTGTCACCATCGTCACCATCATCATCACCATCATCACCATCAGCCCGTCACCATCACTCGTTGCACCATCCCAGTGTTTCATTAGCGAGTTTCTTTTGTTTCGTCACACACTCGAAGAAGGTTCTTGCTCGTCATTGCTTGAAGGGATGGGTTGCTGCCCCCCCCCCTCCCCCCTCCTTATCCTCCTCTTCCTCCTCCTCTTCCTCTTCCTCTTCCTCTTCCTCCTCTTCCTTCCTTCCTGTGTCTTATTTCCTCTAC
>NC_066532.1:16560151-16567651 GCF_024679095.1 Eriocheir sinensis | reverse complement strand
TCTCTTTTTACCTGGCTGTTCTCCCTCATTAACTCGTTCGTCTGCCTTTCCATCTGTTCTTCCTTTCACGATCTTACCTTTTCCTCCTCCTCGTCCTCCTCGTCCTCCTTGTATTGAAAGCCTCTAGGTTGTGGACAAGGGACGCTTTCGAGGGGATGTGATTCAGGTCTTCAAGTATCTAAAGAACTTCGTCTGCCTGTCTATCTGTTCTTCCTTTCAACATCTTACCTTTTCCTCCTCCTCGTCCTCCTCGTCCTCCTTGTATTGAAAGCCTCTGCAGGTTGGGACAAGGGACGCTTTCGGGGGGATGTGATTTCTGCCTTTCCATCTGTTCTTCCTTTCACGATCTTACCTTTTCCTCCTCGTCCTCCTCGTCCTCCGTGTATTAAAAGCCTCTGTAGGTTGTAGACAAGGGACGCTTTCGTGGGGATGTGATTCAGGCCCTCGAGTATCTAAAGAACTTCGTCTGCCTGTCTATCTGTTCTTCCTTTCAACATCTTACCTTTTCCTCCTCCTCGTCCTCCTCGTCCTCCTTGTATTGAAAGCCTCTAGGTTGTGGACAAGGGACGCTTTCGGGGGGATGTGATTCAGGTCTTCAAGTATCTATAGAACTTCAGTAACGTCGACCACTTTAAGTTTTTTTTAGCTACAGACCAAGTCGAGAATTAGAAACAACGGTCTAATTAAAGAACTTCAGTATCGTCGACCACTTTAAGTTTTTTTTAGCTGCAGACCAACTCAAGAACTAGAAACAACGGTCTAATTAAAGAACTTCAGTAACGTCGACCACTTCAAGTTCTTTTTTTAGCTACAGACCAACTCAAGAACTAGAAACAACGGTCTAATTAAAGAACTTCAGTAACGTCGACCACTTCAAGTCCTTTTTTTAGCTACAGACCAACTCAAGAACATGAAACAACGGTCTAACTATCCAAGCAATACAGACATCTCCAACCGAGTCATCCGCCACTGGAACAACCTCCCCGCTGAAGTAGTAAGTGCAGAACCCATCAACTCCTTCCAGAATCGCACCCACAACTACTTCGCGACAACAAGAGTAAACAGAACATACTCACCGAACTGCTTTAACTGTGGCAGATCACGCGGCAACAGACCAGGCAACATCGTAATGCCTTCCAGTTGCCTGCCTTTCCATGTCTCCTCCTCCCACTCCTTCCCCTCCTTCCCTCCACCCTCCCGCCACAGTCCAGTTAAGGCGAGGCATGAGAGGGGAAGAGAAGCCAGCGTTCATAGAAAGGCTTGTGTCAACAGTGCCGTGTAAGGAGTGACAGGGAGACGGCTGTGAGTTCGAGGGCCGCCTGACCTACCCTGAACCTATGTCACTTCGATGCTACTGTGCTCTTGTGTCCTTGCCCTGAGCTGCGTCTTGTACTGGGATGAAAGGAAGGGAAGAGTGCAGATGACCAGCAGCCTCAATGGGAAAGGAAATAAGCGCACAAAGAGGAGAGAAAGAGGAGAAGAAGAGGTGCAAGAGGAGAGAGAGGTTTAAGAGGAAAGAAAGCGATGTAAGAGGAGATAAATAGGTTTAAGAAGAGGATGAGGAAAAGCTACAGTAGAGCAGGAAGGGAAGAAAGCATGTTAATAGGAATAAAGAGGAAGGAGATATAAGAGGACATCGTAAGAGGAAAGAGGAGTTAAGAGGGAAGAAAGAGGCAAGAGGAAGAGAGAGGAGGAAGCTGCGGTACATCTTTAGCTCCTCGTGATGATGGAGATGCTGAGAGGAGGAGGAGGAGGAGGAAGAGGAGGAGGAGGAGGAGGAGGAGGAGGAGGAGGAGGAGGAGGAGGGAGAGAGAGAGAGAGAGAGAGAGAGAGAGAGAGAGAGAGAGAGAGAGAGAGAGAGAGAGAGAGAGAGAGAGAGAGAGAGAGAGAGAGAGAGAGAGGGGGGGGGGGGGGAGCCGCCGCACGTGCTGGGAGCGAAGTCACGTGGCCAAACATGAGCCCTGAAGGTCGAGAACGCGCTGTCTGGCTTGGCGTTTCGGTCTGTTGCTGTGCCCACTTCGAAACCCGGTAACCCTTAAAACGCAGACGAGTGACCAGGAACAAGAAGAACAAAACTAGAACACAAAAGAAGATAAAAAGAGGAGAACAGGTGGAGGAGGAGGAGGAGGAGAAACGTGAGTGAGGTAAGGAGGGAAGGCCGGAGCGTGCGCCAGTGAGGGGAAGCGGCTGAGGGGAGACCTGAGCAGAGGTGAGTGTCTCGTGGCTAGCGTTCAGTCACCTCACGAACCTGTACGGGACGGGTTGCTGGCCTCCGCTGCGGCTTTCCCCTCATGACTACCGCGCCCGTTCCACACCCACCACGATCTTCGCCCCTCACGCCCGCCCTCTCTGCATCCGTGGGCCTGGCAGTGCACGGTGAAGCTCTCCTGCATCTTATACGTTGGCTGTTTTCGTGAATGTGACAGTGGCCCATATTCTTGATTCTTCGGGGCGTACGCGCTCTGAGAAGGCTTCCGGGGAGGCTGCTGTGGGTATTTCCTTTGGCCGAGTGATAGTTTGACAATTCTTCGGCACCGTGAACGCGAAAAAAGGCGTATTAGAACATTTGTGGCCTTTGGAAATTGGTGTTGTGGGAATACCTACTCATTTGGTAAGGCTTCCGGGGAGGCTGTTGAGGGCATTTCCTTTGGCCGAGTGATAGTTTGACAATTCTTCTGCACCTTGAGTGTGAAAAAGACGTATTAGAACATTTGTGGCCTTTGAAAAAATGTCTGAAAATACCTACTCATTTGGTAAGGATTTCGTAGAGGCTGTTGAGGGCATTTCCTTGGGCCTAGTGATAGTCTGATAATTCTTCTGCACCTTGAGCGTGAAAAACAGTTACTGGAACCCGACTAACCTCCTTTGTGGCCTTTGAAAGTAGTTTTTGTGGGAGACGAAAGCGAAAGAGAACAAGGGCAGTGCATAGTGAAGCTCTCCCGCCCTTAGCCTTGCCCTTGTCTCCATTCTAAGGCCTTGGCAGTGCACGGGGAAGATTAGAAGGGCTGGATCTCATGGGCGTGTTGTTCCTCTTACTCCTCTTTGCCTCTGCGCGGAGTGAAAAGTGCGATTAAGGAGAGAGTTTGACGTTTTGTGGTTCTGAAATGTGATTGGCGGATGGAGAGTTAAACGTTTGTGGTTCTAAAATATGACTGGTAGATGAAACGTTAGTCTGCTGTGGTTCTGAAGTGCGATTGGAGGATGAAGTTAGACGTTTGTAGTTCTGAAATGCGATTGGAGGATGAAGTTCTGAAATGCGATTGGAGGATGAAGTTAGACGTTTGTAGTTCTGAAATGCGATTGGAGGATGAAGTTAGACGTTTGTAGTTCTGAAATGCGATTGGAGGATGAAGTTAGACGTTTCTGGTTCTGAAATGCGATTGGAGGATGAAGTTAGACGTTTGTAGTTCTGAAATGCGATTGGAGGATGAAGTTAGACGTTTGTAGTTCTGAAATGCGATTGGAGGATGAAGTTAGACGTTTCTGGTTCTGAAATGCGATTGAGGATGAAGTTAGACGTTTGTAGTTCTGAAATGCGATTGGAGGATGAAGTTAGACGTTTCTGGTTCTGAAATGCGATTGGAGGATGAAGTTAGACGTTTGTAGTTCTGAAATGCGATTGGAGGATGAAGTTAGACGTTTCTGGTTCTGAAATGCGATTGGAGGATGAAGTTAGACGTTTGTAGTTCTGAAATGCGATTGGAGGATGAAGTTAGACGTTTCTGGTTCTGAAATGCGACTGGTAGATGAAACGGTTTGAATACGAAGATGAGGTCGGAAAGAGGATCAGACACCATTAAACCCTGATCCAGAAAAAGGTTAAATACGGTCACGAATTTAAAAGAGAATCACAAACACTTGACTTAAAACCTAAAGAAAAAGAAATTGAATACGAAGATAAGGTCGTAAAGAGGATCAGAAACACTTGACTTAAACCCTGATCCAGAAGGAAGGCTTGAAAGCGATTGAGTTTAAAAGAGAGAATCACAAACACTTGACTTAAAACCTAATTCTGAAAAAGGGTTTGAATACGAAGATTCCAGAAGAAAGGCTTGAAAGCGATTGAGTTTAAAAGAGAGAATCACAAACACTTGACTTAAAACCTAATTCTGAAAAAGGGTTTGAATACGAAGATAAGGTCGTAAAGAGGATCAAACACCCTTGACTTAAACCCTGATCCAGAAGGAAGGCTTGAAAGCGATTGAGTTTAAAAGAGAGAATCACAAACACTTTACTTAAAACCTAATTCTGAAAAAGGGGTTGAATACGAAGATAAGGTCGTAAATTAGGATCAGACACCCTTGACTTAAACCATGATCCAGAAAAAGGGTTTAAAGGCGACTATGAGTTTTAAAGAGAGAATCACAAACACTTGACTTAAAACCTAATAAAGAAAAAGGAATTAAATGCGAAGATGAGACTATAGAAAGAATTACAAATCTTTCCTAATAAAAAATAAAAACTCCTCATGGTTTGGCGTTACTTAGAATCCAATCGAGTACCTCTATTGACCAGTAGAAAAAAAAGAGGTTCACATACGAAGATAAAGATAAAGAAAGGATTAGAATCTTTCCTAACCTAAAAAAGAGAGAAACCACCAACGAAACTCCTTTAATCTTTGACGTTACTTAAAACCTTAGAAAAAAGAGGTTCGATGATCAAGATTTATAAAGGATCAGAATCTATCCTAAATAATATAAAAAATAAAGAAAGAAGGAACCAGTAACGAGACTCCTTTAATCTTTGACGTTACTTAGAACCCTAGAAGAAAGAGGTTCAGTACGATGAGACATTTATAAAGGATTAGAATCTATCCCAAATAAAAAAAAGAAGAAAGAAAGAAACCACCAACGAGACTCCTTTAAGGTTTGACGTTACTTAGAACCTTAGAAGAAATAGGTTCAGTACGATGATACAGATTTATAAAGGATTAGAATCTATCCCAAATAAAAAAAAAAAGAAAGAACCAGTAACGAGACTCCTTTACTCTTTGACGTTACTTAGAACCTTAGAAGAAAGAGGTTCAGTACGATGAGTCAGATTTATAAAGGATTAGAATCTATCCCAAATAAAAAAATAAAAAAGAACCAGTAACGAGACTCCTTTAAAGTTTGGCGTTACTTAGAACCTTAGAAGAAAGAGGTTCAGTACGATTGTCAAGATTTATAAAGGATTAGAATCTATCCTAAATAAAAAAAAGTAAAGAAAGAAGGAACCAGTAACGAGACTCCTTTAATCTTTGACGTTACTTAGAACCTTAGAAGAGAGAGGTTCAGTACGATTGTCAAGATTTATAAAGGATTAGAATCTATCCCAAATAAAAAAAAGTAAAGAAAGAAGGAACCAGTAACGAGACTCCTTTAATCTTTGACGTTACTTAGAACCTTAGAAGAGAGAGGTTCAGTACGATTGTCAAGATTTATAAAGGATTAGAATCTATCCTAAATATACAAAAAAAAAAAGAAGGAACCCACTCAGTAACCTTCTTCGATAGTTGGAAATTGTCAGCGCCCTTGGTGAGACTCGAACCTGGGTACTCTGGCTCACCACGCGCCTACACGATAACCACTCAGCCACCGCCTCCCCACTGCGACGAAAACGAAGAAAGGAATTACTGGGAGGGAAGAGAGAAGAGAGAAATATGAGGAAAAGACGTGACTGAGGTAAAGAAAAGAAAAGGAAGAAAAGAAAACTATTAGAAAGAACAGGAAAACACAAAAACAACGTGACTCAGGTAAAGAAAAGAAATGGAAGAAAAGAAAACTATTAAAAAGAACAAGAAAACACAAAAACAATGTGATTATGGTAAAGAAAACGAAGAAAAGAAAAGAAAACTATTAAAAAGAACAGGAAAACACAAAAACAACGTGACTCAGGTAAAGAAAAGAAATGGAAGAAAAGAAAACAATTAAAAAGAACAGGAAAACACAAAAACAACGTGATTATGATAAAGAAAAGGAAGAAAAGAAAAGAAAACAATGAAAACGAACAGGAAAACACAAAAACAACGTGATTATGGTAAAGAAAATAAAATAAAGAAAAGAAAAGAAAAGAAAACAATTAAAAAAAACAGTAAAACACAAAAAAACAAGAGCGTAAACAACAAAAAACAAGAAAAACAATGGCGTACTCTGACCTCTCTGACACTTAAGTTTAAAGGAACATAGGAAGCGAACTGGACCAAGGCAGTATTAGCACGCGCTCCTCCTCCTCCTCCTCCTCCTCCTCCTCCTCCTCCTCCTCCTCCTCCTCCTCCTCCTCCTCCTCTTCCTCTTCCTCTCCTCTTTAATCCACTTTCATCTCTCTCCTCTTCATCTTTTAATTTCATTCTTCTTTTACTCTTTCGTTCATCTTACCCTCCTTCCTCCTCCTCCTCCTCCTCCTCCTCCTCCTCTTCCTCCTCCTCCTCTTCCTCTTCTTTACTCCACTTTCATCTCTCTCCTCTTGATCTTGTAACTTTATCCTGCCTTTGCTCTTTCGTTCTTCTTACCCTCCTTCCTCCTCTTCCTTCTCCTCCTCCTCCTCCTCCTCCTCCTCCTCCTCCTCCTCCTCCCGCCCGTGACAGTGTTGCCAGATATAGGATCAAGAGCGCGGAAGCTGCGTCTCTCGTGCCCCCCCCCCCTCTCCCTCTCTCTCCCTGATGACGCAATAGCTAACGCGCACGGGAGAGGGAGAGAGAGAGAGGGAGAAGGGAAGGAGTTAATGAAAGAGAAATGAAGAGAGAGGGAAAAAGAAACGAAGGAAAAGAAAAAAGAGTAATGGGAAGAAAAAGATAAAGAAAGAGAAAAAAGGAGAAAAAACGTGAAAGGAAGAGAAAAAAGAAGAAGAGAAAGAATAATAGGAAAGAAGAGAAGAGAAAGAATGGAAAAAAAGAAGACAAAGATAGAGAATTGAGAGAAGAGAGAGAGAGAGAGAGAGAGAGAGAGAGAGAGAGAGAGAGAGAGAGAGAGAGAGAGAGAGAGAGTATAGAAAAGGTGAGAGATATTATTAGCAAGCGATAGTTCACCTTTAGCCATTAACAGGTGAGAAAAAGCTAATTAAGATCAGGTATAGAGGGAGGGAGGGAGGGAGGCGTTGAAGAGTTGGTTTGAGCCGGTGAGGAAGGGTAACACGTGTAGCTAGAACAACAAAAACAACATAAATAAATAAATAAATAAATAAACAACAACAACAACATAAATAAATAAATAAATAACATAAAGAACAACAACAACAACAACATAAACAACAACAAAAACAAAAGCAACGACAACAACAACAACAACAACAACAACAACAACAACAACAACGACAACAAAAACAACAACAACAACACATACCATAATGAACAACAGCAAAATGAAATATGAAAGTGTAGGCGACGTGAGAGAGAGAGAGAGAGAGAGAGAGAGAGAGAGAGAGAGAGAGAGAGAGAGAGAGAGAGAGAGAGAGAGAGTGAGTCTTAGGTAAACACGATAAAGAGAGCAGATGAGGAGACGTGACCTTTTTTGTTTTTTACTG
>NC_066532.1:16542651-16545151 GCF_024679095.1 Eriocheir sinensis | reverse complement strand
GGAGGAGGAGGAGGAGGAAGACCAAAATATAGTAGAGGAGGAGGAGGAGGAGGAGGAGAGAAGAGAATTGGAGAATGAGGGGAGGAATACGAAATGGACAGTGGAGAGGAGGAGGAGGAGGAGGAGGAGGAGGAGGAGGAAGACCAAAATATAATAGAGGAGGAGGAGGAGGAGGAGGAGGAGGAGGAGGAGGAAGAGAGGAAGACCAAAATATGAGATGGTTAGCTTTCGTTAAGGGGGAGCTATTTAGATTTAAGAAGTGCCTGCTCCCTGTCTTACTGTGTGGCTGTGAGAGATGGACGCTGAACAGGGACTTGGGTGTGTGTGTCGAATCCTTTGGTGCCAGGTGCCTTCGGAGTGTCACGGGGCATCGCTGGAGTGACTTCGTGTTGAACCAGCGACTACCCCGTGACGCTGACTCGAGGCGCGTTACCAGCTTAGTCCGTGAACGCCAACCCAAGGGGACGCCCACGAAACTCATGGTTGATACGAGGTGTGATTTATGTTAAAGAATGGGAGAAGTGAAGAGGAATTTTAGTTAACAAAGAGCCTTATTAATGAGTGTAGAAGCTTGGAAGATTATTATAGGAAGATTCTGAGTTCGTCTAGTATTTATAAGTAGCTTGTTTTGCTTGATTTAATTATACACAGTTACTTATTTTGAGGTGAAGAGGATTTTTAGTTAACAAAGAGCCTTATTAATGAGTGTAGAAGCTTGGAAGATTATTATAGGAAGATTCTGAGTTCGTCTAGTATTTATAAGTAGCTTGTTTTTCTTGATTTAATTATACACAGTTACTTATTTTGAGGTGAAGAGGAATTTTAGTTAACAAAGAGCCTTATTAATGAGTGTAGAAGCTTGGAAGATTATTATAGGAAGATTCTGAGTTCGTCTAGTATTTATAAGTAGCTTGTTTTGCTTGATTTAATTATACACAGTTTCTTATTTTGAGGTGAAGAGGAATTTTAGTTAACTAATGAGTGTAGAAGCTTGGAAGATTATTATAGAAGATTCTGAGTTCGTTCAGTATTTATAAGGCTTGTTTTTTGTTTGATATTAATTGTAATTACTACTTTGAGGTGAAGAGGAATTTTAGTTAACAAAGAGCCTTATTAATGAGTGTAGAAGCTTGGAAGATTATTATAGGAAGATGTTGAGACGGTTAGTATTTATAAGCAGCTTGTTTTGCTTGATCTAATTATACACAGTTACTTATCGGCTTACAGTTATCCCTCAGTGCTCCAAGTTCTTAGGCAACAACTATATCCAGTACGCTTATATTTAGAGCGTTTGTTTGTCTTTTGTTTATTTATTTATTACTTTATTTATGACTTTATTTATTTATAGATCTCACGTTGCTGCCCTTTTCGTGGACAATTTGTAGCAACAGTGAAGGTCTTTTTGCTGTTGTTGTTGTTTTTACGGTCTTGAGCAACTCTTATATTTAGTACAAAGATATATAAGAGATGAATAATGGGACATCTTTTTCTAGTTCGTTTTCTTTTTTTTAAGTGCCGTCCGATAGTGGCGCGGCCGAATTTATTTTATAGTGGCTGCCGTGATGTGTGACTCTTGCCCCCTGATGCTCCACCTGTGGGTAACCTTTCTGAAATACCTTAAAAATAGAGGAGGAGGAGGAGGAGGAGGAGGAGGAGGAGGAGGAGAGGAAGACCAAAATATGAGGTTAATAGTATCTCCTTATCTTATTTTTATCTTCCTTTTATTTCCATTATCTTCTGTTTCCTTCCTCCTCGTCTTCTTCCTAATCCTTTTCCTGTTCTTGATGCTGTTTTCATATCGCTGGAATCCCTTTTGTCTCTTAGTTCCTGTTCTTGATCTCTTCTGTATACGTTCCAATCCTTTATCCTGTTAATACATCGCTGGAATCCCTTTTGTCTCTTAGTTCCTGTTCTTGATCTCTTCTGTATACGTTCCAATCCTTTATCCTGTTAATATATCGCTGGAATCCCTTTTGTATGTTAGTTACTGTTCTTGATCCTTTGTTTGTGCGTTCCAATCCTTTATCCTGTTCACAAATCACCCCAATACCTTTTGCCTGTACTTTCCAATCCTTTATCCTCTTCAAACATCGCTGGAATACCTTTTGTCTGTACTTTCCAATCCTTTATCCTCTTCAAACATCGCAGGAAAACCTTTTGTCTGTACTTTCCAATCCTTTATCCTGTTCAAACATCGCAGGAATACCTTTTGTCTGTACTTCCCAATCCTTAATCCTCTTCAAACATCACCCAAACACCTTATATCTATTCATTTATGTTCTCGATCCTTTGTTTATGCGTTCCAATCCTTTACCCTATTCAAACATCACCCAAACACCTTATATCTATACGTTTATTTTCTCGATCCTTTGTTTATGCGTTCCAATCCTTTACCCTATTCAAACATCACCCAAACACCTTATATCTATACGTTTATTTTCTCGATCCTTTGTTTATGGGTTCCAATCCTTTACACTATTCAAACATCACCCAAACACCT
>NC_066532.1:16532651-16537651 GCF_024679095.1 Eriocheir sinensis | reverse complement strand
TGAGTGTTGTGTGTGGTGCTTCCCTGGCGCGAGTGTTGCCGCCCAAAGATGCAGTGACGCGAGTGTGTACTCTCCGTGTTAGCGACAGTGTCTCAACAGCGGCCCCGTTGCGGCTGCTTCGGCCTACCTGTTGCCCTGCCCGTCCTTGCCACAACCTGCCCGGCGCGCCAGGCCGCCCCCCGCCGCCTGCATGGTGGACATCAGAGTCGATCGTTCACACTCCAACTCCATGTTGACACAAGGTAAAGGACCCAACCCGCGCCCCGCGCCTCCCCTCGCCCTGCACGCGCCTGCCCGCGGCCCCGCCTGCTGGCACGCGTCAGCCTCTTGGTGGTGACCCCTCCCGCGGGCTTTATGCTTTACAGAAGGCGTAGACCTTCCTGCGCCCGCGTGTGCTTGGCGCAGCGCAGCGCAGCGTGAGACCTCGGCCTCCCCCGCGGCGCGTGGCTGCTGACGCGCGTCTCGGAACCTCCCGCGGCGAGGATGGACTCAGACAAACTAGCGTGAAATCTCAGTGCCTGGCTGCCATAACGGGACCTCGAGGTGAGGCTGCAGAGGCCAAGTGGATGGCCTGAGTGTTTTGTTGCCGACGCTGCTCAGTGCGTCGGTCCTCGCCGTGTGTTGTTGCGCAGCGCCGCGGACCGTGCGAGGCGCCTCGCGGCCTGGCCTCGTCTTCAGCGGGCGGCGGTTCAGCGACGCAGCGCCAAAAAAGACACTCAAGGCCAGCGTGTCTGCGGCCGCCGGCCAGGGAGCCGCGACTCCGGTTACTTATAAATTATGATCCTTTACAGCGGCCTGACACACGTTCTGAGAAGCCACTGATTAAGAGGCGAGAAAGTAATCTTCTTGGTAGTCACCTTACGTACCCGCGGCGAGACCTCGCACCTGTGGAGACTAACGAGCTGCCCTCCCGCCTGAGCCCCAGGACAGGTGGACGCTCCCCGTGTGGCGCCAGCTGGTCCAGGCCCGCGCTGCGAGGGCCACGAGGCGCTGGCTGGCCGCGTGAACCAAACCTCGACTTAATAAACGTGAACCAATACTTCGTGTGGCAATTATCAAACGTCGAGGAATTACACTTTTTGAGACAATTATAAAACACTGCTGACTGACTGACCGACTGACTACTACTACTACCTCCACTACTACTACTACTACTACTACAACACACACACACACACACACACACACACACACACACACACACACACACACACACACACACACACACACACACACAAACACCTCAGTTTCGAAGAGCGTCCCAGTCTCTCTCCCCCAAGAGTGAAAGTCAAACCTGTTGGTGGCGGGATACGAACTGGTGCCATTTTTTTCTGAGTCGAGTCTTTGTGCCGTCACCCCGACATGGATTATTGTGTTGTGGCGATCATGTGATAGTGTGGTGTGGTCTCTCTCTCTCTCTCTCTCTCTCTCTCTCTCTCTCTCTCTCTCTCTCTCTCTCTCTCTCCTTCGTTCTCGCTCTCAGGTAGACAGATAGATAATTATATAGATAGATAGATAGACAGACAGACAGACAGATTTAATACAATACATTTTTTTTTTTGCAATGATCTGTTAGTTTCTTTGTGTGTGTGTGTGTGTGTGTGTGTGTGTGTGTGTGTGTGTGTGTGTGTGTGTGTGTCCTTGCTTGTTGTTTCTTGCAGTCTCACGAGAACGAACAAACACACAAACATAAACAAACAAATAAAAAAAATAAAAACATTAGGAACTGTTTCACTGGCATTATTATTATTATTATTATTATTATTATTATTATTATTATTATTATTATTATTATTATTATTGTTATTATTATTGTTGTTGTTTTGTTGTTGTTGTTATTGTTGGTGTTGTTGTTATTTTTATTACATCGTTTTCGGGAATTAGAAAAAAAAGTAAAAATATATTAGTTGATTTGTAAAGAAAGAAAGAAAGAAAGAAAGAAAGAAACAGTGAATAGATGAATAAAAAGTAGATGAATTAGGTAAAACAATAAAGAAAGAGAGAAAGAGAAAATTAAGTTAGTAAGAAAATGAATAAGAAAATGATAGATAAGGTAAAGGTTGGTAAAGAAAGGAAGAAAATAAGTAAAGAAATCGATAAAAACAAAAGACAGAAAAATAAAGATGATAAAGATACCAATAAAGATAGATAAAGAAAAAGAAAGAAAGATAAAAAGAGTAAAATGAAAATAAAAAATAAATAAAAAAGTAAACAAAAGGAAAAAAAAGAAAAAGAAAAAGTATTGCCAGACAAAAAAAATCCTTTCCAAGATAAACAAAAAAAAAGAGGAAAAAAAAAGTTTACGAAATACTTCAGACTTACGTTCTTATATATATAATTATCTCTCTCTCTCTCTCTCTCTCTCTCTCTCTCTCTCTCTCTCTCTCTCTCTCTCTCTCTCGATGATTATGACATTTAATTCACTTTCTTTATACACACACACACACACACACACACACACACACACACACACACACACACACACACACACACACACACACACACACACACACATACGCACACACGCACATAGGAAAAGTCACGGTGGCGGATGTTGACGAATTGGAAAGGAAGAGGAGGAAGAAGAGGAGGAGGAGGAGGAGGAGGAGGAGGAGGAGGAGGAGGAGGAGGAGGAGGACCTTTCGTATAGTGATTGCCTTGGATGAGAGGGAAGAGGAAGAGACAAGGAAGACATTGGAGGAGGAGGAGGAAGAAGAAGAGGAAGAATTGTACCGTTCTTAAAGGTGATTGGGTATAGAGGGAGAGGAGGAGGAGGAGGAGGAGGAAGAAGAAGAAGAAGAAGAAGAAGAAGAAGAAGAAGAAGAGAAGGAATAAATAAAGAGAGAAATGGAAGGAGAAAGACAGATATGAGAAAAGAAGAAAAGGAAGGAAGGAAGGAAGGAGTGGATAGGAAAGGGGAATAAAATAGAAAGAAAGGCAGGAAGAAGGAAAATTGGAAGAAAGTAACAAAGGAAGAAAAGGAAAGAAAGAAAAGGTAGGAGGAAAAAGTCGAAAAGAAGAGGAGAAAAAGAAAGAAAGAAAGAAAGAGTGTGACAAGAAGAGAAAGTAAAGAGAGAGAGAGAGAGAGAGAGAGAGAGAGAGAGAGAGGAAAAATGGAAGAAAATAAAGGAGAAGAGATGAAGAAGGAGACGAAGAAAAGGAGAGAAAAAAGAAGAAAAAGAGAAGAAAAAAGAGTGAATGAATGAAGTAGAGAGAGAAAGAAGGGAAGGGAGAAAAGAAGAAAGGGAGGAAGAAAAAAGAAAGAAAGAAAGGAAACAAAAAAACATAATAAAACAAGAATAAAGCAAGAAAATGAAACAGAGAGAGAGAGAGAGGGGGGGGGGTGCCCTTAGATATGTCAGGAGTGCCAAAGGACCTCAGCAAAGGGTCACCTCAGCCTTGGCACTTGACCGTGAACACACACACACACACACACACACACACACACACACACACACACACGTTCACAGGGTATGTTTTTTTTTCTTTGTTCGTTTTATATGTAAGTTTTTGTTTGTTCGTTTGTTTGTTTGTTTTTGCTGATGTCCCAAAAAATATATATCATTGATTTTTCTTTTCTTTTTTTCTATATTTTCTTTGTTTTGTTTTCTTATTTTTCTTTCTTAGAGAGAGAGAGAGAGAGAGAGAGAGAGAGAGAGAGAGAGAGAGAGAGAGAGAGAGAGAGAGAGAGAGAGAGAGAGAGAGAGAGAGAGAGAGAGAGATCCCTTGCTTGATCTGATATTGCTGGTGGAAAGAAGAAGAAGAGGAGGAGGAGGAGGAGGAGGAGGAGGAGGAGGAGGAGGTATTAGTAAGACAACTTTCCCCTCACGCTTACTGGAAGAGGAGGAGGAGGAGGAAGATAAATGATAGTGAAAATGGAGTCATTGTCACGTTCAGATGACAGCGAGAGAAAGTTGTGGTGGTTAGCAGTAGTAGTAGTAGTAGTAGTAGTAGAAGTAATAGTAGTAGTAGTAGTAGTAGTAGTAGTAGTAGTAGTAGTAGTAGTAGTAGTAGTAGTAGTAGTTTAAAGAAAGAAAGAAGAAACTGAAAGGAAGAGAAAGTGGAAATGGAGAAAAGAAAGATAGAAAAGAATGAAAAGAAAACGACCTCAAAACAACAAAGAAAACAAGCAAACAAGAGAAAGAAAACCAGAAAAAGTAGTAGTAGTAGTAGTAGTAATAGTAGTAGTAGTAGTAGGAGGAGGAGGAGGGAGGAGGGGTGGAACTACGAATATAACTATGGAGGAGGAGAAGGAGGAGGATGAAGAGGAGGAGGAGGAGGAGGAGCAGGAGGAGAAAGTTCGGAGTTATGTGTCTCCACGGAAACCGCTCCACGTAACGGCCAAACTCTGCTGGCTGTTACAAAGACTCTCCTTCTCGACAACTTTTCATTTCCTTCTTTACACAGCGATCTCGAGTCCTTTCTGATGTTAAGTCGAAGATCTGTGTGTTTACTTCTTAATCTCCTTCTGTTTGCTGCTTCTTCCTCCGTCTTCTTCTTCTTCTTCTTCTTTTCTCTCTTTCTCTTTCGTTCCTTGTGTTCTTACTAATGTTAAGTCGAAGATCTGTGTGTTTACTTCTTAATCTCCTTCTGTTTGCTGCTTCTTCCTCCTCCTCCTTCTTCTTCTTCTTCTTCATCTTCTTCTTCTTTTCGTTTCCATTCTAACACTTGGGTATCTTGAGTTCTTCCTAATGTTAAGTCGAAGATCTGTGTGTTTACTTCTTAATCTTCTTCTGTTTGCTGCTTCTTCCTCCTTCTTCTTTTTCTTCTTCTTCTTCTTCTTCTTCTTCTTTTCGTTTCCATTCTAACACTTGGGTATCTTGAGTTCTTCCTAATGTTAAGTCGAAGATCTGTGTGTTTACTTCTTAATCTTCTTCTGTTTGTTGTTTCTTCCTCCGCCTTCTTCTTCTTCTTCTTCTTCTTCTTCTTTTCTCTCTTCTTCTTCTTCTTCTTCTTCTTCTTCTTTTCGTTTCCATTCTAACACTTGGGTATCTTGAGTC
>NC_066532.1:16430151-16522651 GCF_024679095.1 Eriocheir sinensis | reverse complement strand
GGTTGAGTATCGCGAGCTTAGACCGTGATCAGACCATGGTGGATTATAGACGGAAGGAGAACAGTGCAGCTAGGATAGTAAGCCTAGTTAAGACCCCCTCCATAAGACTCCCCTTTAGGCTGTTTTGAGAAGCATACAGGACCAGCGACTGTGGAAGCGGGGCAAGAAAGTCTACGGAGATGTCCAGCCAGTTTTAATTTACTGCGTCTCGCTTACCGAACTTTTCCTTCCCTTCTCATGTGAACGCCTTGCCTTGTGTTTTTTCAAGGTATGTGGAGGCTTAGAACTGAAGTAGAATGAATGGTGAAATGAAATCGTCACACTAAGTTCTCAGCGCAGGTTGCTCTTTGCCTCTCAGTGTCATTATAAAGTACACAGGGTTAGTATTTGTTCATTGGTAGGCTGAGGGGACATTACTTACCTCACTGTACCAGCACATAGTGAGTAGTCCGTCAGTAGTCAGGTCAGTCTTCGTCCTTTGGTAAGCTGAGAGTCAATACCTGCCTCCTGTTGTACCTACCGTCACACTCTGGGTCGTATTACAAGACATTTCGTAGGCCAAGAACACCTATTTGATAAGGCTTTCGTAGGAGTTGTGGGCATTTCCAGGAGTATTTTTATGACCCTGGTGGTAGTTCGACCCTTCTTCTGCACCGTGAACCTGAAGAAACACTCATTAGATTCTGACTGACCCCCTCTTTGACCTTTAGAAATAGCTGATGTGAGAAGCGAAAGTATCTTATAATATCAGCCTCTCTCTCCTTATAGCAGTGCCCAGGGCCGGTATTCGCTTTTTGGAAAGTCTGAAGTTCATTACTGGTTTCATTATATTAGTGCACAGGGTCAATTTGCGCCCTTGGATAGGCTAGAGGTCTTTATTTTCCTTATTATAGCAGTATACAGGATCAGTACTCGTCTCCTGACAGGCTGAGGGGTTATTTCTTCCTTTATTATTGCAGTATACAGGGTCAATGCTCGTCTCCTGACAGGCTGAGGGGTCATTTCTTCCCTTATCATGGCATTAGAGAGTTAGTTTCCGCCCTTTGGTGAGCCGAGGGTCTTCCTCTGCCTGGTGTTGCTGAGGGCCAGTGACTGTTGAGCGTGCGTGTTCCCAGGTGCAGCAGTGACGGGGAGAGCCTGGCAGAGTCGTCCTCATGCTCGCCAGACTCCGGCTCCTCGGGGGGTGAAGCGTCCTCGTGCAGCCCGGTCCAGCCCCAGCCGCCCTCGGAGTCACCGCGCGGTTCGCCCCACCCGCGCCCGCCCAACCCCGAGAGGTGCGGCTTGGCTCATACCCCTTGTCCCCTCAGGTTATGTAGAGTAGCGGGTCTTAGGTAGGAGCAGTGTCTTTGGCGCTGGGTAGGAAAGAAAATTAGAGTTATTCAGCGTTCAGAAAGGAGGGACTCAAGTATTTAGTGTCCTTAGTTTAGTGGCATGTCTCAGGTCTCGTCCTTGTCCCCTAGCTTAGTGTAGAGTTGCAGAGGCCGGATTCATCAAACCACTTACGAGACCTGTTGTTGGTAAGTCTTCTGGTAACTCCATCATCTAGGAACGCTCTTGATCTTAAGGCGACTCCAATGGCAGTGAAAGAAGTGTCGAGGGGGCCAGTACTTCATTCACTGTTATCGGAGCGGCCTAAACAAAAGGATCATTCGTAGAGGACAGATTTACTTAAAGACTTATACCAACGACCGGTCTTGTAGTGGCTTGATGAATCCGGCCCCAGGTCTTTGGAAGGAAGGAAAATGGGTGTTCATCAGAAAGGAGAGACTTAGGAATCTAGAGTGTGTTTAGCGTAGTGCATGTCTGTAGCCTTGGGTCCTCGTCTTGTCCCTGGTTTGTGTAGCGTAGCAGGAGGAAGGAAAACGGGCGTTCCTCTGCGTTCAGACGAGGTGCATCCTGCTAGTCGTAGTGTTTAGCTCAGTGGCATGTCAGTCGCCCCTTAGAAAGACAAACAGTATAAAGGAACGCGCCATCTCGCCTGCTGTAGACGGCGAATCTTTTACACAAACCCACAAACACAGTCTTTTGAGCTTCTTTCAACAGCCTGTCATATACATCTTTTATTTCCTTCTTTTTACTTCCTTTAGTCTCGAGTTTGTCTTGTGTTAGCTTCCCTGTTAGTCAGTTTAGCCTCATGCGTTGTGGAGCGTACAACGAAGGTCCTAACGGCTGTGTCCCCGCAGGTCGTCCCCCGACAGTGCCGGCGATGAGTTCGTGGAGGTCAAGAGCTGCCAGGAGTCCGGCTTCGGCCATGGCGACGACACCCACGATGCCCACGTGTTCGACGGCGGCGGCGTGCAGCCCGTGTCCTCGTCGGCCACCACGCTGCCCTCGCACGCGGCCTCGGGCCTCTCGCCCATGCCGCAGTACGTGGACACCGACCTCCCGGAGCGCATGTCCACCACGCCGCCTCCGCCCGACACCAGCGATCACGCCTCGGAGGTCACGTCGGCGTCTGCAGGCATGGGTGCGTCGCTGCCGCCGCCCATGGTGTCCCTCGGGCCGCCCATCACCAGTCTGGGCGCCATCCCCCCCTCGCTGGCCGCCACTATGGCTGGTCTCACCCCCGGCGTGGTCACCTCCGCGGGCCTGCGCGCCGCGCCGCCCATAAGCGCCGCGCAGCCCTACTGGCACAGCGCCGCCAGCCGCATCAACGGCGTGCGGCCGGAGTTCGTCAGCGGCGGCCTGGTGCAGCCCTCGCAGTCCATCATGGCGCCCGTGCCCACGCCGGCGGACTCCAGCCGGGCGGGCTACTCCCCGCGCCTCCGCACGCCCACGGTCATCATGGGCGAGGCGGGCGGCGTCAAGACAATGTTCTGGTCAACCCCCAACGAGCTGCAGACGCCCGTGTCCCAGGCGCCGCGCGAGGTGCTGACGCGCCCCGCCACGCCCTGCGGCTACGGCGCCGACACCAGCGACGCGTCGGTGCGGGCGTCCGTGGACGGCCTCCTCACGCTGGGCCAGGACAAGCGCGGCTCGCCCTCGCAGCTGTCCCCCACCAGCACGCTGTCCCTCTCCCCCGCCGCGCGCTCCCCAATCACTCAGACCTCCCGCTCCCCCCACACCCACACCCCGGTGCCCCGCTCACCCTACGCGGGCGCCCCCTCCTCGCCGGGGTACCAGGTGGTGCGTAACCTGGGCTCGCCGCACAGCTCCCCCGGGGACCTGCAGCTGCTGCACAGCGCCTCCTACATGCACTCCCCCAGCGGCGGCGACAGCCAGCGGCACCCCTCCACGCCCCTCAACATGGAGCGGCTGTGGGCCGGGGACCGCTCGCAGCTCCCCCACACGCAGCCTGACTCGCAGGCGGCGCTCAACCTGACCACGGTGGGCATGTGGGGCGCGCGCAGCACGTGCGTGGAGAGCCCCGCGCCCACGCCCAGCCAGCCCGCCACCATCGAGGAGGACGACGAGGACCAGCCCATGATCTGCATGATCTGCGAGGACCGCGCCACGGGCCTGCACTACGGCATCATCACGTGCGAGGGGTGAGAGAGAGAGAGAGAGAGAGAGAGAGAGAGAGAGAGGGATTGACTTACTGGTTAATAGTTATAGTGTTACTCAGCTTTCATCTATTCAAAAGCGAAAGAGTCCTGGGAAAGGCAAAATAAAAGAACCCAAAAGACTTTTGATCCTCAATTTACACGAGACAATACTCACCTCTAGTCCCTTACGTAGATCGCGAAACAAGTCGCTAGACAGCTAATACCACGTTTGTGCGTGAGTGCGTGTCCAGGTGTAACTCCTTCAACTAAGATGTTTTTCCGTGCGTTCCAGGTGCAAGGGTTTCTTCAAGCGGACGGTGCAGAACAAGCGCGTGTACACCTGCGTGGCGGACGGCGACTGCGAGATCACGAAGGCGCAGCGCAACAGGTGTCAATACTGCCGCTTCCAGAAGTGTCTGCGGCAGGGCATGGTGCTAGCAGGTGAGCTCACGCGTATTTATTTCCGTTCCTTCTTTCCCTTTTCATCCTTTTCCTATTAGTATTTTATCGCTATCTAACCCCCTCTAATTCTCACTCTTTATCGTCACAATCCCTTCTTATCAGTGTTTCATCTCTGTGTTTTCTCTTTTCCTTTTTAACTTCATCATTTTTCGTTATATAATCCTCACTCTTTATCGTCACAATCCCTTCTTGTCAATGTTTCATCTCTGTGTTTTCTCTTTTCCTTATAACTTCATCATTTTTCGTTATATAATTCTCACTCTTTAACGTCACAATCCCTTCTTGTCAATGTTTCATCTCTGTGTTTTCTTCATCATTTTTCGTTATATAATTCTCACTCTTTAACGTCACAATCCCTTCTTGTCAATGTTTCATCTCTGTGTTTTCTCTTTTCCTTATAACGTCATCATTTTTCGTTATATAGTCCCATTTTTAAACAACGCTTCGTCTTTTTTCTTTTATCCTCAGTATTTATAGTTATTTCATTCCCTTGTAATCTTTGTTTTCTCGTTCTCTTTCCCCTCGTCATTTTTCTTTCTCTAATCCCTTTCTAATTAGTGTTTACGTATTACTCTAAACATTTATTGGCATTGAATCCCCTTGACAGTCATAGGCATTTTTCTTTCCCTCTTATCCTCAGCATTTACCGTCACTGAATTCCCTTTTAATCCGTGTTTTCTCTTCCCTTCCCTTCAGCCGTTATTTCAGTTTGTCTTTTTCTTTTTGCTTCAACATTTTACGCCCTTTGAAATCCCCTTCTGATCACTGTTTTGTCTTTCCCTGTTATCCCCATCATTTATCGTCATTTCACCCCTTTCTAATTAGTGTTTTATCATTTACTCTTACCCTAATCCCTTTACGCCATTTATAATCCCCATTCTTACCCGTGTCTTCTTTTTCCACCCCTCAGCCGTGCGGGAAGACCGTATGCCCGGCGGCCGCAACTCCGGAGCCGTCTACAACCTCTACAAGGTAAGGACACGCATGGACGTCCCCGCTGCATCCCCTCGCTGTGTTCCCGGCCCGAGCGTGTGTCACCGAGGCCGCGGCGCACCTCAGAGGCAGCGCTTGGACCGGGGAAGTGATGTTTGATCCGATTCAGAACTTTAACACCCATATTCTTCAGCGTATCGGCACCTCAGTTCGCCCGGTTGAAAAGCCTCTTGTGGAAGTTCCCTGGGATTTTCATGGAGTGTTTTTGTGATCTTAATAGTTTTACGCGACTTCTGGCTTAGTTCGCCCGGTTGAAAAGCCTCTCGTGGAGGTTCCCTGGGATTTTCATGGAGTGTTTTTGTGATCTTAATAGTTTTACGCGACTTCTGGCTTAGTTCGCCTGGTTGAAAAGCCTCTCGTGGAAGTTCCCTGGGATTTTCATGGAGAGTTTTTGTGAGCTTGATAGTTTTACACGACTTCTGGCTTAGTTCGCCCGGTTGAAAAGCCTCTCGTGGAAGTTCTCTGGGATTTTCATGGAGAGTTTTTGTGAGCTTGATAGTTTTACACGTCTTCTGGAACGGGAAAAACACTACCCATGAAAACCCGTTAACCTTCCCCGTGGCAGCCCGATGCGTTTAAGAATATGGATCCAGAGTCTGAGTTTCCTGTCGGTTCAGATGTCGTTGTTTTCCCGCATTGTTTTGTCTCTTGAGGTGCGTCGCGTCCTCGGAAATGTACTCCGTTTACGCTAGGGTCGCGAAGAAGCCCCGCCCATCTCTCTGTCGCGTCTCTGACTGGCTAGTTTAAGAGAAAGCCACGCCCCCTCTCTCAGTCTCGTCTTTCATTGACTAGTTCATATTAAGCCACGCCCCTTTTCCGTCTTAGGCTGCATGTGATTGGTGGATGCCGGGGGAGAGTCGAAATCTTATTGGCGGGTGGTTGGGTGATGTGGGCGGGGCTTATTCGTGAGGTTAGCGTGAACGGAGAGTACTGGACGCTGAATGACCTGACCTCAGTTCTTGCCAGGTTCTGTGAGGTTTTCTTGAAGTTACCCCGTCATGCCTAGCCTGTCAGTTAACGCTCACCACCTCCTCCTCCTCCTCCTCCTCCTCTCTGCCTCGTCTCCCCCAATGAAGACCACAAGATGCATTGAATAATCAAGATCAAAGCTGTCCCTGGCATTCTCAGCACCTCGACCTTCACTTAGCACTCTTGCCTCAGTGATTTAGTGACAAGAAAACAAAGAAAAAAAGTCATATAGTTAAGAAAATGAACACATACGAAATTTGTCTTAAAAGCTTCCATTCTTGATATCTTTTTGTTTTGGTTTTCCTCTTCAATCCTTGTTTTCGCTGGGCTCACTCTCACCCAAATAGAAAAAAAGAAACCAAATACCAATTCCATGTGTATAACTCTACCCTCAAACTTGACATTCGTACGAAGCAGACAGTATCATGTGTGTGGCGTGGCCTTGCTCTAGTCCTCGGTATCTTGTGGGTGTGGAGAGCGCCGAAAGAGTGTGTGCTGGTGAAGGTTTCCCTCTTGTTAACACACTAAGCCTAGCGCTGAGGAGCCTCGAGGTAAGGTAACCGTAGCTATAGCACAAGCTTCCTCGTCTCCTGTCCTCGCTGCCGCTGATGATGATGTTGAGGCTGTTCTTTCCGCTGCTCTTTTGTTCTGTTTCTCACGCTTACCAACCCTTTCTGTCTGTGTTGGTTTGTACTCGTTGTCACTCGTGCATGGGTTCCTCACTCACTACATGACCTTAGAAACTCCACAAATACATAAGCAATATATTCCAATACATAAGAAGAAGTAGAAAGACATATAGACATAGGAAACTTGGACAAATAAGCTCCTCACTCACTACTTGACCTCAGAAACTCCACAAATACATAAGCTATATATTCCAATACTTAAGAAGAAGTTGAGAGACATATAGACATAGGAAACTTGGACACATAAACTCCTTTCTGTCAATACCTTCGGAAAGACTTCAATGAAACACACACACACACACACACACACACACACACACACACACACACACACACACACACACACACACACACACACACACACACACACACACACTTTACAGGAACCGTCGTGCATGAGTTTAAAGAAAAAAATATATATATAAATTAGAATATCCAAAGTCAACAGTTAGAATTCAGCACTTTTTTTTTTTCTTAAGCAAACCTTTCATATAATTTTCTTTCACATTTTCTTATTTTCACTTCAATGTCCCTCCACTTTTTCTCCTTTTTTTCTGTTGCCTGTGTTGTGGTTACTCGCTCGAGCTTCTGTGTCCATTAATTTAGTAGATTTTGATTCTGTCCCATTCCCTGATGCAAGAGTTGGCTGGTATAATTGTTCTTTCATCGTATTCTTTCACGTGTCTTGGAATCATAACTGCAGAAGGTGTAACAGGATGACTATGTGGTATTGTTATTATAATGTCTCTCTCTCTCTCTCTCTCTCTCTCTCTCTCTCTCTCTCTCTCTCTCTCTCTCTCTCTCTCTCTCTCTCTCTTCTAACTCTACTGGAAAGGGCATTTGCGCTCGTCATTTGTTTTCTTATTTACTTTTGATAATGTTTATGTGTTGTTTCCTTCGTGATATGCTTTGAAACGTTTGGAGGGAGGGAGGGGGAGGGTTTACACGGAGTCGCAGAATAGAAGAGTTCGACCACCTACATCAAAGCCGCCATATTGTTACCAGAAGACGCGCGCGAAATTCAAATTGAGGCTGATTGTTGAGAAAAAGACACACGAAATTTCAGTCCACTCAAAAGTTTCCAGCCTTGATATCGCTTTTGTTTTTTGTTTTCTCCTCTTTAATCCTTGTTTTCGCTGGGATCACTCTCACCCAAGTTAAAAAGCAAAACAAAAAAACGATAGATCGAAATCCTGATTATACCTAAAGCACAAAAAAAAAATCTATCGTATCAGCACCATTTCAAATCTCCCGCGGCTCATTTGGCAACAACATGGCGCCTGTGAATGAAGATGGGCACGCTCTTCTATTCTACGGCTTCTATGGCTCTTAAAATCTATGGCAGCACTGCACTTTCTTGTGGATCTATGTTACTTCATGAACCGAGACAGTGAAATAATCTTGATGACTTCCGTAGACTTAACACGAATCTCAAGAAGTCTAAGCGGACCACCGACTGACTTGTATTGCCTGAAAACCCGTATTTTTAACCTGAGCGGGAAAGTCACCCATGAAAATCCGGTCAACCTTCTCTGTGGCCTTGGGAAATATAGTCGTAATTGGAACCCGATACGTTTAAGAATAGGGGCATGAATTTAGGACCTCAAAAATAACTATCAATCAATCAAGTTAAAATATTTTGTAGACGTCAAATTCAAAGGTTTCGTTTTGTTCTGGCACCAATGACTTCTTTGTACTTTTATTTATTCCTTTTTTTCACATACGACAGATATTATTAATCGTGGTATTAGTATTTATTAACTGTTACGTGGCTATTAAGACTATGCCACTTAAGCCTCGACACACACTCAACTTTCTTTTTATAATCATTTCGATATTTAAAGTATTTACAGCATATCTCATTTTGCTCTTTTTCCCTTCTATTTATTATTTATCTACCGCTGAAATAACTTATAATAGGCTTTCGATATATCATCAAAGCCCCGACACACACTTAGTCAGTCAGTTCGATATTTATAGTATTTACCGCATATCTCATTTTGCTCTTTTTCCCTTCTATTTATTATTTCTCTACCGCTGAAATAACTTAATACAGGCTTTCGTTACATCGCTAAAGCTTCGACACACACTAACTTTTCTTCTAGTCAGTCAGTTCGATGTTTATAGCCTCTAACGTACATCTCATTTCGCTATTTCTCCTTTTTTATTATTTTTTTATCGCTGAAATGAATTAAAATACGCTATCGTTACCTCACACAAGCCTCGACACACACTTAGTCAGTCACTCAATATTTATAGCATTTACCGCATATCTCATTTTGCTTCTTATCCTTTTATTATATGTTTTAAGGGGTATAAGGCGCTCGACACACGGCTTATCTGATTATTCGACGTCACTTTGGTCATGTCTAAACTCTGATTTGACTCCTAACCTCCATTTGACTGACCTATATGTTGATAGCTTCGTGATTTTATATATTAGTGTCTACTCTCTTTCTTAGGCTAATATATGTTTTGCGAATGCTATTTTTATGTTAACTAGTAATCCAGTAGAGTAGATATGTTATTTTTCGCTGTTATTCTATTCAAAAATCTATTATATACCACGATTAATCACACCTTTCATTTTTCTCTCTCCCTCCCTCTAAGGTAAAGTACAAAAAGAAAAATAAGAAGAACGGGCAGATTAAGCAAGGAGGGAACACATCACCAGACAAGAAAATGAGTCTGGACCCGCTGATGATGGCCGGAACAACCTCCCTCAGCAGTGCCTCCCTGTCCCTGCCCATTCCCAGCCCCCTCACCTCGCCCCCCACCATCACCTCGCCCCCCATGCCCTCCCCCCTCAACACGGGACACATCCTCAAGGCAGCGCTCACCAATCCCTCGGAGGTGAGTATCGCGGGCAGGCCATTTTGGAAAGCCATGTTACGTGTTCTATTTTGGAGAGCTATGTCAGTTGTCTTTCTTTTGTTTCTATTTTTTAAAGCTTTGTGAGGTATTTTATTTACTTATGTCCAAAGGAAGTCATGTTAGTTGTCTTGTTTGTCTATTGTGGTAAGCTAAATTACGTGTTCTATTTTGGAAAGCTAAGTTATGTGTTCTATTTTGGAAAGCTAAGTTACGTGTTCTATTTTGGAAAGCTAAGTTACGTGTTCTATTTTGGAAAGCTAAGTTACGTGTTCTATTTTGGAAAGCTAAGTTACGAGTTCTATTTTGGAAAGCTAAGTTACGTGTTCTATTTTGGAAAGCTATGTCAGTTGCCTTTCTTTTGTATCTATATTTTTAAAGCTCACCTACCTATCCACCCCCTTCAGTAACCTTCTCCCCTCCTTCAGGTGGCTCACTTCCGGCAGCGGCTGGACAATACTGTGTCCTCCACCAGAGAGCGAGTCATGCCTTACCCAGTTGCACAAGCCATGATAAGAATGTTGATAGACTGTGATGACTTTGAGGACATCGCAACGTTAAAGGTTCGTGTATATTTATGTGACTTTGGGAATGGACTCTCAGAGGATGTGTTCCGTTGACTTAGACTTGAGCTTTGTTAAATGTGAGGTAGATTTGGCTCTATACAGAAGGTTATAAGAGGAGGAGGAGAAGGAGGAGATATAAAGGGAAAGGAAGGGAAAGTGAGGGAAGGAAGATAAAGGAGAGAAGGAGAGAAATGAGGAAGAGGAGTGAGAGGAAATAGAAAGGAAGGGAAAATGAGGGAAGGAAAATAAAGGAGGAGAGAAATGAGGAAGAGAAGGAAGAGATATAAGAGGAAACGGAAAGGAAAGTGAGGGAAGGAAGATCAAGGAGAGAAATGAGGAAGAGAAGGAAGAGATATAAGAGGAAAGAGAAAGGAAAGGAAAATGAGGGAAGGAAGATAAAGGAGAGAAGGAGAGAAATGAGGAAGAGGAGTGAGAGGAAATAGAAAGGAAAGGTAAAGGAGGGAAAAATGAGGGAAGGAAAATAAAGGAGAGAAGGAGAGAAATGAGGAAGAGGAGTGAGAGGAAAGAGAAAGGAAGGGAAAATGAGAGAAGGAAGAAGAAGGGAAAACGAACAGAAGAGGATAGTGACGAAACGGAAAAGAACAATAAAAAATGAATCAATACGAACAGAAAATACCTTAACTAACAACTATGTCTCTCTCGTCTTCCTCTCGCAGAACCTCGACGACCTTCTCGACCACAAAAGTGACTTATCCACCAAGCTCTGCCAACTCGGGGACTCCATATCCATCAAGCTCGTGCAGTGGACCAAGCGCCTTCCCTTCTACCAAGAGCTTCCCGTCGAGGTTCACACGCGGCTCCTCACACACAAGTGGCACGAGCTCCTGGTCCTCACCACCTCCGCCTACCAGGCCATCTACGGACTACAAAAATTGGGCTCCAGGTCCTCCGATGGCACCGAGGCGGAATTCCATCAAGAGGTAGAAATATATGTGGTTTTATGTACCTTTTTTTTATGTGGACGATATACATTATTTTTCTCTTTTTCTTTCTTTATTTATTTCTGATCTGTTGAAGGGTTTATCTTTGATGAGGAAAGGTAATATAGAGGGAAAAATAGGTGTGGTTTTATCTTGTTTTTTTATGAGTACGGTATACATTCTTTTTCTCTTTCTCTTTCTTTATTTCTTTCTGATCTGTTGAAGGGTTTATGTTTGATGAGGAATCTAAACCTATAAACAGCCTTTCATTTTATCATCCAAGTGTAAAAGCAGACTCTGTGCACTTAAAACATAATGGAATTTTAACCTGACCAAACCTAATCTAACTTAACCTGACTGAACCTAACCTCAAATTCTTTAACAAACCAATCACTCTACATTTTAGGGGTCAAACAATAACTAACCTTACCTTACCTGACCTAACCTGATCAAGGCTAACGGGATTTAACCTAACCAGAGATGAGAACCACTGCCATGCACATCTGTAGCATATTCACACAACTTTACCTTTACATTTTAACAATTATTTGACCTAAACTTAACAAGCCAGTCACTATTGTAGGTGTCAAACAACTTGTTCACCCTACAAACATGCCTAGTGAATCCTAAAAAATGAATATAACTTGACTTACCTTACCCAACCTAACCTAATCTATCCTGACCTGATCTAACCTAACCTCAAAGTCTTAACGAGCCAATCACTCTCTCTCTCTCTCTGGGTGTCGAACAACTTGTGCCTTACCCAACCTAACCTAATCTATCCTAACCTGATCTAACCTAACCTCAAAGTCTTAACGAGCCAATCACTCTCTCTCTCTCTCTGGGTGTCAAACAACTTGTGCCTTACCTAACCTAACCTAATCTATCCTGACCTGATCTAACCTAACCTCAAAATCTTAACGAGCCAATCCCTCTCTTCCCCAGGTGTCCAACAATCTGTGCACCCTACAAACGTGCCTCAACTCCATGATGGGCCGCCCGATCACCATGGACCAGCTGCGCCAGGAGGTGGGCGTCATGGTGGAGAAGATCACCCACGTCACGCTGGCGCTGCGCAAGATCAAGATACAGATTGAGGAGTACGTCTGCCTCAAGGTCATCGCCATGTTGAACCAGTGTAAGTTTTATGGGTTTATTTATTTATTTATTTGATTGATTGATTGATTTTTTGTGTAGTTTGATTTGTTAGGGTTTTTTTTTAGAATAAGTTAGATTTTTGCAAGTGAACTGATTTGCTCATATTTTTGTAAGTTGTCTTTTTTTTCTTTACATGATTGTGAGGCTAAAGTTGAACATGTAATTCTGTATCAATAGTTCTTCAAAAATGTTGTAATTGAATACTACTGTGCAACTTAAAAGGAACATTTGCATAATCTGAACAACATGAAAGTTCCTGTGCTCAGTTAGAACACTTTAGTACACTTCTAGGTAGCTAAATAACAAGCAACAAACAGCAAAGATTAATTCATTTTCCCCAGTGAAGTCTTGAGTAACTGGTGCTGTGAACTGTCCAGACATATTACTTCCCAAACTGGAAGACAGACTTATAATGACGGCTCCCCCCACAGCCCGGAGCAGCCACAAAGAGCTGGAGGTGATCCAGGAGCGGTACATGGGCTGCCTGCGCTCCTTCTGTGAGACCCACTACCCCTCCCAGCCCTCCAGATACCAGGACCTGCTAGTCAGACTCCCAGATGTAAGTTGACCACTGGGGAACACCACTACACAAAGCACATGCATAATTGATCTACTCTGGGAGAATGATTACCATTGTTATTATAGAGACCATGGAAAGGCATCAAGGGAAAATATGAGTTTAATATACAATCTTTTTTTTTCCCTTGTAAGTCTGGGGAAGGTTTAATTAATAAGGTCTGCCTCTGCCACAACAGTACCTCAGCCTTCCTGAATTATGAATTCAAACACAGACTCAGTAAATATGCCCCTTTATTGAAGTAAAGACAGTAAGCACAGTTTCATATGACTTCTTCAGGCAGCCACCCTCCTTATTATCGCAGGTACTCTTAGTCCAACAGTTATTCACTGTCCTCCTCCTTCCAGATCCAGGCAGCAGCCGCCATCCTGCTGGAGACCAAGATGCTGTATGTTCCTTTCCTGCTGAACTCCACCATCAACAGATAGCAATAAACCAGCGCCGCCACTGGAGCCAGTCGTTGCCTGCGAGGCGTCTCATAGTGGACCACATGCCGTCCTGCGCCTGCCGCGGCCCCCCCGGCGGGGCCGTGCGGCCTCCCCTGTCATCGCCGTAACTGTCAGCCAACCTTCCTTTGGCTTGTGCCCACTGTGGTCAGTCCATGAAAGTTACCAATGTTGCAAGGTGCGTGATATTTATGAAGTGACAATCTAGCCAGAGCATTTATTTTGCTAAAGATTTTTTTTCTGGTGGTTGTGCAACCAACTTAACTGTGATGGGAGTGTGTACCAGTTTCCTGTGACATTTTAATTTTTTGTATAAATTTATCTTTTTCTAAGACTTCCCTAGATACATTACCAAAGGTTTTCCTTATAGATTCTTAGGGCCGATGGCGGAATGAAAATTCCCTCGACCCGGAACACAAATACTTAATGACGTGCAATGAACGCGTTGCACAACTGTTTGCGGTATATTTTCTCTGCTCTTTTTCACCATCTAATGAAAATAACTAGTCGCAGAAAAGTATATCTACTTAAGCAAAGAGTTCTAGTTTTATAGTGTTCAAGATTGACCCAGCACAAGAAGCCTGCAAAGTGTGTCCGTGAGTGTCCCGCGCGTGGTGTCGTGCGTGTGGAGGCAGGGCGAGGCGCTCCCCGCCGCCCGGCCGCCACAGCCCCGGGAGGCAGTGACGTGCCCATGGCAGGCCGCGCCGCCTGAGGGGGCACTCGCCAGGGCCACTGCAGGGCCGGTGACCCTCGTTCAGGAGCAGTATTGCATGGACAGATTTACTCCTAGTATTACAAACAGTAACAAGGAAACAGTTCCTAGAAAGATCCTACTAACAGTTTTCGACGCACTGATCCTCAACGTGCTAAGAGAAATCTTCTATGTCTTGTAAAACACATCACTTTTATTGTTAAGGTTTATACAGATGATTTGTATCTCAGAGGCACAAGTTAAACCAAGGTCTTGTGCTGCCATATAAGTGTACCATTTATACATTTATTAAGAATAAAGATTTCCTAGAAATAAATATGTGGGAAAAAAGTTTATTATTGAGTAAAGTTTTGTAAATACACTTTTACAAATGAATCTTTTGTTTGTACAGTTTTCGGTACTAGAGCTGGTGTATGTTGTGACAGTGTGAATGTGCAGCTGTGTGTCTGGCCGCAGGACACAGTGGAGGCAGCTTACAGAGTACTCAGCAGACCTACAGACCCAACGCCTTATACTTCCACGGTTTTATATAGCAAAGATTTATCAGACATTTCCGACACTTGCATTTCTCCTTCATCCGACACACAGAAGCCTTGATATTTATTCTTTCCTCACTCAAGTTGTAGCGTTGCCCGATGCAGATGTTTTGATAGCCATGAAAATTTCCTGGTGGGTGTTTCTAATTGTCTCAGAACCATCAAATTCTTAATAAATCGGCGGACCAGTTTGTCGCTGCTCCCGAACCTCACGCCACTGCTGATCATCCTCGCGATATTACTATTATTATTATTATTATTATTATTATTATTATTATTATTATTATTATTATTATTATTATTATTATCATTGTTATTATTGTTATTTCCTACACTGTGGTAAAATTTATTATTATTATTATTTATTATTATTATTATTATTATTATTATTATTATTATTATTATTATTATTATTATCACACATTTTTGTTACCTGCATCTCTAAATGGTATTCCTGTACTAATGTTATATCAGCACTGTTACCTGCACTAGTCTTTGATCTCATGTTACCTTTTATATATATATATATATATATATATATTTACATACATATATATTTCCTTTAATAAAATCTTCTGAAACTATAAAAGAGAAACAATTGGCATTCGGGGAGTCAGTGGCGAGAACATCCTGCAATGTGAGTACGCTGTAGGCTGACTCTTTAGTATAGTCAAGCAATCAAATTTGTTGCTTCTATATTTAAAGAAATATACAAGTGAATTTTAAGAGTGATATCTCATTACCCTGCCCACCTCATGGTCCCTAGTGATGTCTTGTCATATACCCTCCTTTCTTCTTTTCCTTCCTCTTCTTTTTCAGCTTCATCTTGTTCTTGTTCTTCTTGTTCCTTCTTGTTCTTGTTCTTTCTTCATTATCCACTTGTTCTTGATCTCATTCTTCTTGTTCTTATTCTCGTTCGTTCCTTCTTGTTCTTCTTCAGCTGTTCCTACTAAGCTTTATTCATTTATCCCTACCATGCATGTTCCTCTCCTCTAATCCCTTTGCTGTCAAGTCTTCTCTCATCCCATCTTCTTTTTATACCATTCATCTATCTTCTTGGGATTTCTATTATTTCTCCCTTCCTTCCTTCTCTCTTCCCTATATTCGTCTTCTTGGTTTTCATCTCTTCTTCCTTCCTTCCTTCTCCCTCCCATCCATCCATATATTCTCCTTGGCCTTCCTCTCTTTCTTCTCCTTTCTTTCCTTCTCCCTCCCATCTATCCATCGGCTTCTCCTTCCTCTCTTCCTTCCTTCTCCCTCCTTCTACAACATGGCTTGGATGTAAGAAAAAAATGGTTTGACTGATTGAATTATAAAAAGAAGCGAAAATCAGTAACGCCGAGTAATTTTAATAGCTGTAAGAAAAGAAGCTGGAATCATAGGCTTATTTATACATCTGAAAGGCGTTCGTAAGTCTCTGGGATTATCATTTAAAGATGAAATAAGGGCTCCATCGATATGTGACCCCGATGAAAAGGGTGAAACAAAGGACCATGTGAGGCGCCATGGAGGAGTGTCAACAGGTGTGTCTCGAAAGATTGCTTCATCATTCTCTAAAGGACTCATTGGACGTGCTTAGTGTCATCTGGGTACATATAAGAAGACACAGTGTATATCTTTTTCTATTTGTGACGCCATAAATAGACTGGCGCCATAGAGAAGCGTCAAAAGGTGTGTCGAAAGATCGCTTCATCATTCTCTAAAGGACTCACTGGACGTGCTAAGTGATCTCTGGGCACACAGGAGAAGGATAGTGCATCTCTTTATCGCCATGTGACGCCATAACCAGATAGCAGTGAGCCATGGGAAGGTAGGTCAAGTGTAATGCCTTTAGTCCACCTCCTATAGAATGTGTTGTGATGCATCGACGGTGAGTTAAAAAATAGATAAGTAAATATATAAAAAAATAATTGGTATGTATGTATGTATGTGCGTGCGTATGGCTGTCAACCGCAGTATCAATTAGAATGACGAGCGAAAATATATTAAAACACATGACACGGGTAAGCCGGACACACACACACACACACACACACACACACAGGCCGCCTCTTGAAAATATATTGTACACGTCAGACTCGTCGGCCCACCGTGCTGACGACATGGATCCGCTGCCTGACTACGACGCTTCTTGGAGATTGCTTCCTGTGCGTTATACAGCATGAAAATCCTTTGTAAATATCTATGAACTCGCAGCAAATTTTTTTTATCCAGCCAAACGTCAGACATCATTGTTGCTGCGATATTGTCAACACGACTAACAGTGAGATCTCTGCCAGGGCCGTATTTTTTTTGGGGGGGGGATGTTGCTCCCCCAATGTTTTCTATATTAGCTTCAAAATTACCCTTAAGTGCTTATTAAAAAAAAAAAAAATCCCCCACTTGCGCATGCTCGCTTCATTCGCCACCCTCCCCCAACTCATGAACCTATGATGTCCTCTAGGCCTTCCAAATAATCTGCCAAAATTACGGACCTGTCTTTCGAGGAAGCGGCGGGTCGCTCCACACGCGCCCACACACGCAGGCGGCACCGGATGGAATTTTCAAGGGCCTACTGCTTCCCAACCGGCCGCCGCGACAGGCCTGGCCGGATGAAAAACACCCCCATCCACACACAGGCCGCCTCTAGCCCCGCCCCTTTTCGGTGCACGGACAAGCAGACAATTCGTTTACCTCGCTTAAAATAATACAATTTGTCTTCCAAGTCCAAGTTCAAGTAGGAATATACCCAAGAAAATACAAATCGTCCACAGGTATATCTTGTATGTCATTTTGGTTCCCTTCATTACATTAGTGTCAAAAGCAGGATTTGCATTAGTGTACAAGTGCTAGAAGATGAGCAAAGATGTTGGAAGATGGAACTGTAAATTAGGTTAAATCAGAGTAGGTTAAATTAGATTAGTTCAAGTAGGTTATGCTAAAAGATGAAATGAAGGGGATAAAGTAATTAATATATATGGATGTGTTTTGTTAATCTTTTACATTGAGATCTTGCTTGAGAAATAATGCTGGCTAAATTTTCTGCTTATTACACTGTCCATGTTCTGAAACTAGCTGGAAGAAGGCCTAAAGTACACATGCTGTTTTCTTATGTATTATCGCAGAACATTTATAAGTAATGTAGTAAATTAGCTATGTCCATCAATGGTGTTATGTAATCTCAGTGTGTGCTAAGTAGCCTTTCATCATACTCCAGCAATAGTATCACTCATCATGAGAGTTTATAATTTTAATCCGCACCGCATGCATTTCAAGCCCATGCTAACCAACTCGTGGTTTGACAGGGCTGTAGTGGACCACTTATAACGGGACCGCAAGGCTCCCGGAGTATTAATTGTGTTCTCGTTGTTCCCGCAAGTGTTCAGTGTTGTTGGCTGTTTTCATTTTCGTGATGCTGACATAAACACGCATTTATCGCAACTTTTGGAGCGCCGCACACCACTTCTTGAACCATTCTCTTCTGAGCCGCGCGAAGTGGATGCCGCGCCACCTTCGCCCACTACGGCCATGGGCTTAAGGGATCGATTACTGCGGCTTCCAGTTCGATAATCGATTCTCTTGACGCTACGGCGAGGCAGCGATGGTACAGGGACGCGTCGCTGCTGTGGTTGGCACTGCCCGTCCTTTCCTTCATGCCAGGAGGTGAGTGTTGGAGTGCCGGTGCCGCAGTGCCAGTGTGGTCAATGTCTGCACCAGGGCTGGATGATAATTAATCGACTCCTGGGTGTCAAGGAACAAACCTCAGAATCGGTTCCAAGTTTGGAAACTTATGTTCATGATGCGATTTCACGCACCACCAACTGACGATACCGTAAAGTGAGATCGAGGCAGGCCGTCACCACAGCGCCGCGCTGCTGGCCGTAATGTCCTGGCCGACCTGCTGTGGTGCGCGCCTGCCTCGCGCTGCTCTGCTCGGTGAACACCGCGGAGATAAAATGATGATATCGTTAGCAGCTCCGTGGTGCAAGGGAGCGGCTTCTTTTAGTTACGCTGTCCTCTTTAACCATAAACATTATTTGCTTACCTACGGAATTTTATTGCCTGCGGAAGCAGAGAATCGGAATCGTTGTCTCTCGCCCGGCCCAGAGTGTGTACCCGACTCTGTGCAACACTATACTCATAGTATTGTTTTTTTTTTTTTTTGGCTAAAGTGTTTCATAATAGTTCATGAATGTTTGTTGTATAACACGCAGAATTACTCTGCTGAAGGTGAGCATCTCATTGCATTATTTTTGAGAAAACAAATTTTCATGTTTTTTTCACGATTTGTTAAAGGCCTAAGAAAGTTAAAGGTCAAACTCATGTGCGCGCGGGCTTTTTAAAGTGGATTGTAAACATCTTTTCATGAGGATAGCTTTTTCTTAGGCCTTTAACGATGAATCGCGAAAACAACATGAAAATTTATTTTCTCAAAAATAATGCCATGAGATGCTCACCTTGAGCAGAGTAATTCTGTGTGTTATACAACAAACATTCATTAACTATTATGAAAAAAGCAAGAGATTGAAATATCATGGGTATTTGTTGATTTTTCGTCCATCTTTTTTATTTCTTTTAATTTGATTTAGTCCACCTTTTCATAAGAGCATGCTCTGTCAAGCTGGAGACGAGAAAACGTAGATTTTCGGTCTCGGAAGAAGAAGAGTTTGTTATTGTTTTGGTGGCCGCTCGTGGCCCGTGGAGAGTCGGTTTTTATATTTCCTCCCTGTATGCCACGTAAGTCTGAAGCACTCAGGAAGAGATCTGAGAGGTTAGCACAGGGGAGAGGGGCCAGAGAAGACAGCCAGACTGCCAGGTTGACCGAGCACGCCAGCCACCATGTGTTGGGGGTGGGCGAGAACCGAATATAGAACCGATTCCTTCAATTCAGATACGCAGCATAGAAAATCGGTTCTCGAGTCTGGGAATCCAGGGAATCTCAATCCACTCACGCTGAAAATCGATTCCTTCGATTCTGATTTCTGAAAGAACAGATTCTTTCCCACCCTTATATACAACTAACTATATTAAATTTTACTGTTTACCGTTGATGAGGTTTCAGGCCCCGCCGCTCCACTGCTGCGTCGTTACCCTTGAGCTTCCGAATGTTTTGACTCAAGCTTTTTTTCATCCCCGTGCCCCGTCCCTCCCGTCCTGTTATTGATGTAGTTCATACTAAAGATTACATTTTGAAGCCATATACCAGTAGTCTGAGCAGTTTGTAGTTTACTGTGCAATCTGGGAGTGTAGCTGTGTGTGTTTATCTTAGGTGCATGGTGCTGAAGGCAAACAGGTCCCACACACACACACACTTCTTTTTTTTCTCTCTCACTGTAAACTTCAGCCCCTGATGTTTTTCTCTTATAGCCCCGAATGTTTTTGAACCCAAGAAACGCCCCTGCTGGTCCTCAATAATAATCCTCGATGCACTTATTCTCAAACATCGTTGTGAGTGAGATTAATTGCTTTCATGAATAGTATCGCAAATATCCATTGGTTCAGTTTTTGTCTGATATTTTCATTATAGTATCACAATTGAACATCCAATGATTATTTCCAACTCACTGAACATTTATCACACACAATTTATCTTTGAGTACAAACAATAATTAATAGCCATGATCGGTTATGTCACGAATTCTCTCAATTTCAGTCTGGAGAACTACACAACGCTGGTCATTCGCTGAGTGGTTGATTTCAGGCTTCTTGTACCTCACACAGTTTATGCATTTCTTCTCAGCCATGGCGCACTCCTTTGATTATGATCGTCAGCGCATTTGAAACATTTTAGAGCTTCTCCATTGCTCTTAGTAGTACAGTTGGCCTTAAGATGGCTGCATCTCTGACAATGATAACATATAATTGCATGGTATCTGCCTCTCACTGTATTTTTTTTTTTTTTTTACGTATTCACCTATGGCGCCAGTAGGCTTTCTTGAGGGGGCCTGATGGTCGGCCCCAGCCCGTCATGGCGCAGGCAAGTGTTTATAGTGGCGCCATCTTGCATTGGCTCATGCTGTCCCCCGGAGTTCATCTTTAATCCAAGAATCTAAAGTCCGCGTTGATAGGTGGTCTTCTGGACAGCATGTGGGTAGTTTTAGGCCACTCGGCGGTGACTTAAAAATCCCAGCTTGTCACCGGGCGGGGCGCGAACCCGCGTCGTCCTGGACACAGCGCCGTCACGCTATCCATATGTATAGTGTAGTATATATTCCCCATCATAATGTTAACGTGTCGTGATTCTTGTGAACCAGCTCTCGCACAGTTAGATTGCACCTCAAAATTTAGTGCATTGTACCACCAGCTGCAGGCTTACTAAAAATCAGCTTAATCTTGTTCTCAACACCCACAATTGTGTGTAAGAACTCCTTGATGTCTAAGATGGTCTCCTTTATTTTTTCCTTTGTCTCCTCTTCATGCACATTGCATATCGTGATCTTTGGGTTCATCTTTCCAACACTCTTGGTACTAATTTGCTCAACAGACTCCAATTTTTTTAGCAGCCTCATCCCTTGTGTTCTCATTATATATCAAAGTTCATGACAATTTTACCTCCATTTGTAAATCTTAAAGCAGTTATTTGAATGCCATTCAATGCCTGGGAGACTTCATCCTTCATATCTGTTGCCTTCTTTTCCTGGGTAGAAGCTTTCACAACCAGCAGATTCTTCTTCACTTTCCTGCCACTCTTTGCCACCTCGGCCCAACTGGATTCAGCACGCTCAGCACAAATTGAATTGTGTCAACAACTGATTCCAGTTCCTCATGCACTTTCTCAGCCCTTGATTCAACCTCATTTTTAACCACAGATATTTCTTTAGATAATTCTTGCTTGAATTCATCAAGTTTTTCCACAATGCTGGTAGCCAGAGATGCTTTATGGAGGCATGGGTTGCATATACAATTTATCTGTTGTAAGTACAGAAAATTGCATTATTGATAAATGTGTAGTCCAGGAGATGATTGAGGCTCTCAGTGTATCTTGCCCAGCTTAATTGATTATCCAGACCAAAGCTGACAATCACACTTTGTTGCATGTAAAGTGCAAAGTATGGCACTAAAAAGTGTTCTCCTCCTCTCCAAAGACAGTCAGAGGTTGCAAATTTTCTGAAAATAATGTCAACTTGTTACTAATTTTTTTCAAACAGGTGGGGATATTATGGGTACCCCAGGAGAGCAACCACCATCACCACCAAGCTCATGACAAGGAGGGTTTACTATAACATCCAGAGCTATGTTTTAGATAAATTTTTTACCCTTGAAAATTATTATAGAGACTCGAAAGACAGCAATGGCAAGCTTATAGCCACAGACCATAGGAGCAGATATATAAAGCTTCTGTAGCTCACTATGCTACAGGAAGCTTCTAAATACTGGCAAGGAACTTAGGTGGAGTGTGGGGAAGAGGCCTACCTCTGGCAAACCAAAACTCCCACATGAAACCTATGTTCCAATGGTCCCCAGGGTAAGGTAAAATATTACTGCTAAAGGCCAGAAACATATCTATCATTTTCATATATTTTTTAAGATAGTTCAACTACAACAACCATTTTCTCACGGTTAGATGACCACATGACAAAGATGACACCTACCAAGTTTCATCCAGACAGGTCTAATACTTTATAAGATAATTATGGGGTAATATGTAATGTTCTTTTCAACGCTAATTTCTCAGGAATCTACTTTTGAGCGTTTTAAAAATTAATCACAAATTTATTTCTCTTCCAAAATGCACAATTTACCTAGCACTTCTTATTCAGCCTATTCTCTAACATATCCTATGTCTGAAATATTAGATTAAGAATTTCAAATATTTTATTTTTATTGACAAAAAAGTGTACCCCTTTTTTTTTTAAATATATGTAAAAAATAGAATTTTTTTTGTTATTGTTGTCAGCATATTATTAGAAAAAGGTTGAATTTTAAAGTTATGTAAAGAGGAACTGCCTTTTCCATATGAGAGGTAGAGAGCTTATACATTATAGTGTGGTTCAATGGAGTGAGACTCTATCCTTAATGATCAAAATTTTATCAAGAAAGTCAGTCTCTCTCTCTCTCTCTCTCTCTCTCTCTCTCTCTCTCTCTCTCTCTCTCTCTCTCTCTCTCTCTCTCTCTCTCTCTCTCTCTCTCATCATTACTGGCTTAGCTTGACACTTAGGCTTTTTTTTAATATTTTTCTTTACGCCCTTGAACTGTCTCCTTAGCTGTAAAAAAAAAAAAAAAAAAAAAGTTCCATCTTCCGAGTTAGTCACGATTTTTAGCATCTTTTGCATTTTTCTTTCAGATCGCCGAGATGGCATCCAAGAGAGCACGGAGGAGCCCGGTGTGGACCTTCATGAAGAAAACTGACCCGAGAACGGTTGTTTGCCTCCTCTGTAAAGACACCCTCAAATTCTGTAGCAGCACTTCGTCCCTGATGAAACACATCAGCTCCAAACATCCAGCCGAGTATGCACAACTTCGAGAGGAAAAAGGACACAGGCCGGAACCAGCAAGGAAATTGAATAGGAAAGAAACCACGCCACAACCCACACCTGTGCCGGACATGACCAAGAAGAAAACTAGCAAAGCAGATCCTTGTAAGAAGAGAGAGTTGGACCAGAAGCTCGCACTAATGATCATTCAAGATATGCAACCATTTTCAGTGGTGGATGACGAAGGGTTCAAATGCCTGGTTAAAGCATTGGATCCATGTTATGAACTCCCAAGTAAGCGAGAACTATCTAGAAGCTACTTTCCAAATATTTACAGGCAGGAAGTTGAAAGAATAAAGAAAGAACTGGAGGACACACAAGCTATCTCTCTGGCCACAGAGACTTGGACCTCTGCAAATACAAAACATTTCATCACCATAACAGCTCACTTTATTTCGCCGGAGTGGAAGTTAAAGTCGGTGGTACTGGAGACATTAATGATGCAGGAAGCACACACTGCAGCCGATATTGCCAAGGAACTAACAACCATTTGTAACAACTGGAACATTTTGAATAAAGTCTGCTCTGTTGTTACGGACAATGTAGCCAATGTAACATTAGCTGTGAGCAACATCATGAAGCTATGTCATCTTCAGTGTTTTGCACACACATTGAATTTGGTGGTAAAAGATTCTGTTAAAAACACTGAGGAAGTTAATTGTTTGCTTGAGAAAATCCAACTAATCGTCTCCTACTTTCATCACAGTGTAGAGGCATCAAATAAACTGAGTGAGCTTCAAGAAGATAATAACCTACCTGTCAAGAAACTTATCCAGAGCGTTGAAGCAAGGTGGAACTCTTCCTACTACATGATGCAACAGTTTGTGGAACAGAACCATCTCATTGCCATGGCTCTCTGTCTGATGGGAAGAAATGACTTGTGTCTGAATACTGAGGAACTGGAGCTGGTTATCAACACTCTGACTGTTCTCGAGCCCTTTGAGGAGGCTACCAAAGAGATGGTGGCAGAAGAATTCACCCCATTATCAAAAGTACTTCCTATAGTGAAGGGACTACAAGATTATATGCATTCCAGTGCAGACAAAAATGATCATAAGTTGTACACAACATTTCCTCTTGGCGTAGAACTCCTTCAACAAATGACTAGAAGATTTCACAACCTGGAAGGAAGTATTTTCATGGGAGCAGCAAGCTTATTGGATCCTAGATTCAAAAACGTGCCTTTTGCAGATCCTACAAATGTGGAGCAAATTGAAAAGCATTTAGTTAGCCAGATGCAAGGCACAGATTCAGCAAAAACAGAAGTTCAAGCACCAAGCATGTCAGTGAAGATAGAGTTCCCAGGTTCTTGTCAGACTGTTACAATACAAACAAAGAAAAGCTCAATCTGGGCTAAATTTGATGCCAAGATTGAAGAAATTGCACACATCTCCTCAACAGACCCATCCACAGGACCTTCTATTGAAATGAGAAGATACATGGAAGAGGCGCCAATTCCTAGGGAAGAGGATCCGTTAGAGTGGTGGAAAAAACATGGTGTACTTTTCCCAAAGCTTCAGGAACAGGCAAAAATGTTCCTTTGCTCCCCGGCCTCATCGGTGCCTGCAGAAAGGCTTTTTTCTGAGGCCGGAGAATTAGTGTCCCAAAGACGCAGCTGCCTGAAGGACAAACATGTGAATATGATTACCTTCCTTAACAAGAACATGATGTAGAAATATTAATCACCAATAGAGCAAACTCCTTGATGTCATCCAGTCAGCTTTTTTTACAGGAAAAGACTTTCAGACTCTGGTTAGGCTCCTCAATCAATCTCTAGTTTCCCTCCGACTCATTAAGACTGTGTCATCTGCAAATCTAAGGTTGTTAAGGCATTCATTGTCTATCTTGATCCCATGTTATTGAAATGCCAAAATTTAATCTTTACTACACTCCCACACGACCACTGCGTGTAACGAAACACACGAGAAATTAATCCAGACAAGGAAAGGTTTTGCCGACGCTAGGGATCGAACCCGCGACCAACGAGACAGGAGAGCCATTCCTTTAACTCGTCGGCCAAGGAGGTACCCCCTTCACAGAGGGAGTCATGGGAGGCTCATCCATAGGCTAGTCGCCACACTACATTACCTCACTGTTATTTATTTATTTTTTTTTAAATACTTCTAGGCAAGCCGTGAGTAATTTTGTAATAGTTTGTCACCTTGGTGAATGATTTTCTTGACTGAAAATTTATCGTTAAGTTCAGTGGTTGGTGTGCTGCCTCTATACTTTGGATGTGACATGCGGGTCAAGGGCCATAACTCTTGATAGCTACTCTTATTGTTGGTTTGAATCCTTAGAAGTAAGCCAAAAATTTATGTCAAAACTTTATAGACACATTTTATTTATTGATTCTTACAGAACTAATAAAATTATCTTTCTGCTTTTGTTATGTGGAGCTTAACTGTGTGTGTCACTCTTCACATCATGCAGGACAGGTGAAAGGAATGCAGCTCTGTGCTAAATGAGGTCAAGGTCTCTTCATACCAGTTTTGCTTGAAGGAATATGAGCAAACAAATATTTCTAGTACTGAACAAATTTGTTTTATTTATGCTGTTCTGAAGCCTTCACACATTCCCTTACAAAATGATTCTGCTTGTGTTATTTTTCTTTTTACATACAGCAACCCCCATGGCTAGAATAAGTCTGTACATACCTAGATAGTTATTAAAATTGCAGTATATATATAGATACAAAATAAATAAACTATCACCATTTCACAGAAGCTATCCGTTACTTTTGTCTTCTTTAGATTCCAATGGCTCGTATCCTTGCTTCATCTGCTCCTTAAATACGAGGTAGTGGCGCTTCCTGTCAAAGTGTTTCACCCAGGTTGAGGGACAGAGCTCCGTGTATTTGTTTCGTAGTTCCTTGCAGCTGTCTTCGGTGCCTGGCAGGAAAAATACATAGTGTGAAAAGCATAACGTGACATAATTTGGTCAAACCTGAAGCTGCAATGTGGTGTTCACAGCTTACAATATAATCTCTTTAGTTCTGGTTTGAGGTTTAAGGGCCATATTTTTAAACATTTTGGCACCCAAGTTCACATTTAACAAGGATTTCATAAGAGTTGTGGGCCTTTAAAGGGTAGTTTTATGACCCTGGTGGTAGTTTGACTCCTCTGTACCATTATCTTAACAAACACTCATTAGACCTCAATTCATCTCTTTTTGGGCTTTTGGAAATAGTTAATATGAGGGGCAGAAGTGTCTGAGTATACCAACTTTACTATTACTCTTGATTCCACTTAACTGATGTCCAATGTAGAGTTTCTTATTATTCTCTATGGCTCAATCAACCTTATGAAATGCTGAACAGTGCGTTTCTGCAAAAATATGCTACCCGTTATGCATTCTTTCATTTCATTTATGAGCCAAGTAATATTTAACTTAAGCACCAAAAAGAATCTAACTCTAAGGATGGTGATAACAGACAGCTTACCTCCAGCATCAAGACACGCCCAAAACTTGTCTCTTGCGTCCCAGCAGTCATAGCGCGCCTCTTTGTTTGGGAAATGTGTCTTGTGCTCACCCGTCTCCCTTGGCATGTTGGCGCTGGAAGGAAGAGCATGGCATTGAAGACTGCGCTTTTTTTTTTTTACACAACAAAGGAGGCAGCTCAAGGGCAGTAAAGGGATGAGCTTTAGTAGAAAGTCCTGTGCAGCGTGGCCGTGGGAGTGGGGGGGCGGGGGAGGCATGCAGTTAGCAAGTTCAGAAGAGCAGTCAGCGTGAAAATAACGATAGAAGATAGAAAGAGAGGCAACATGGCGGCAGAATTTAAGAGGTAGAAGACTATCAGTAAGAGGAGGAAAGCTGATGAGATGAAGAGCTTGCTTTAAATAGGTGTCATAAGTTACTAAGGGAAGTCTAGAGAACTCTCAGTCCTCATCATCAGCGTAGTATGGTCTAGTATCAATAACTAAGTAGAAAGGAGACATTGGTTATTCGTGGTATGTGGTCATGGGGTGGGAAAGTAAAGAGAAGACAAATTATGTTATTACCTAAGGAAAGGACAGAATTAACATGTATGAAAGACTGTCTTGATCTTGCAAAATGGAAAGACAAAATTCCAGGAAAAGTGAGGACAAAAAAAAGTGAGTGTATTTGAGTGTTTGAGGATACATGGAAAAGGTGCCTTGCCATGAGATCCAATCAGTCATCAAGGTGAATAAATATATAACCCTTCAATTATTTGGAGGGGACAGGTAAAAAATAAAGTGATTAGATAACTTCACTTGTTGCAATTATTTTGGGGACTGTTGAGGAAAGGGTAGCCTACTAATTTCAAGACACTGACCTTATTTCTGGGCAAAATATGATACTTTTTGTTATGGAGATGGTTTTATTCTCCAGAAATCACTAAATGATTGACTTTTCAATGCCTGGGGTTCACCCCTGCTGTGTGGCCCAACACCCATCACCAGCCGGCATAGTGGACCACTCCCACTGCTGCCTCGTTCCGTCCCACGGATGTTGAACAAATTTAAAGTAACCCAACCTAATTCAACCTACCTAATGGGGGCCTTTCCCCCCTCAACCCCCTAATGAGGGAGCTTTCCCCCCTCTTCTAGGAACCACAAAACGTTCCATAAGGCAAGTGTTAGGTTCGCAAGAGGTGGCTGCCCCTCCTTCAACATTAGCCATTATTTTGGGTAGTGTGTCAAAATGGTATTTATCCGGCTGGTGACGTGGAGGTGAGCGTGGCCCCTCCACCGCCCCGGCGCTGTGAGGGCGGCGCCTGGCCCCGCACCGCACCGCCCCGGCACTCACCGAGGAGCCTCCCTGGCACTCACCGAGGAGCCTCCCTGGCACTCACCGAGGAGCCTCCCTGGCACTCACCGAGGAGCCTCCCTGGCACTCACCGAGGAGCCTCCCTGGCACTCACCGAGGAGCCTCCCTGGCACTCACCGAGGAGCCTCCCTGGCACTCACCGAGGAGCCTCCCTGGCACTCCACTACTCAAAAAGTCTCCTTGCCACTACTCGTGTGGTGTTCGCCTGGCGGCCCGGTGTTTACATCATGGCCTTTATACACGTAGCCCCTCACACCACATGCTTAACACTACTGAATCGGTGTGTAATAATTAACTCATCCAGACAATCATATACGTAGCAGTATCAGTAATGTCACCATCAGTCTGCAGGCAGCCGTTATCGCCGCGCCCCCTGCCGGGCAGCAGATAACAACAACAATGGCGGACCCCAGGACGGAGGCGCGCAACGATGCTGATCTGCCCGTCGCCGTGGCCGCCCCGGACCCCAAGAACGTGCAGGAGCTCACCAAATACGTAAATGAAGGCGTCATCTTCCCTATTACTAACTCCCCGCGTCCCTGTGCAGTGTTCGGCGCCATTAATCCCTCGCCCCCGCCCTCCAGGGATCCCGTTACCATGACAACCGTTTCGTTATAAGTCTGTATTTAAGTTATTGCAGGACGGTTAAGGTTTAGGCTGTTCAGGGTTGTCGTTAATTAAATGAGGAAGGTGTCAGTAGCGTTAGAGGCCCCCCAGTGACGTGGAAAAGCAGGCATGGGGGAGAGTATATAAGCAACTCCCTTTTATTTATTTTTTTATTTCATTATTTTATTGGTCTGCATATGACGCTTCCCTATTACCCCCTCCTCCTCCTTGCCCCTACTTAGCGTTCAGGGTCATTAATCCCTCGTCCCCGTCCTCCAGGGATCTCGTTACCATGACAACTGCTTTGTTAAAAGTCTGTATTTAGGATTTTTAGGACGGTTTAGGTTGTTTTTGGTTACTGTGAGTTAGTTAAGCAAGGTGTCTGTAGCACAAGAAACCTCCCCGTGCCCTAGAATAGCAGGTGTAGGGGATAATATATTGGCACCTACCTTTTTTTATTATTTTTATATTATTTTATATTTTAGGGGAAAATTTACGAAACCTTAGCCACCTTTGGCAAAATTAATACTGATATCATGGATTTCTTTTTGGTCCCAGAATGCAGTGCAGTATCAAGTGACTTCTGGAAAGGAGAAAGAATCCAATTCAGGGACTATTTATTGTTGAAAATAGGGGATAATAATACACGAAAGCGTCACCTCTTCTGGCGACGGTGCCGCCAATGCAGCCGTTAAATAGCTCACAGAGGGTTTAGGGTGGGGGAACATACTTAAACTATTCCAACCGAACTTTACGACCTAACAGCTAATGGGGGGCTTTGCCCCCCTCGACCCCCCTTCTAACCAGGGGGGTGGAACACCCCTCATGTACATGCAACATATTTCTGCGAGGAGGTATTTATCGCAACGCCGGTGGCACCGGCGTCATGGCGGCAGCCACCAGAAGAGGCGACACTTTCGTGTATTATTACCCCAAATTTTCAACAATAAATAGTCCTGAATTGGATTCTTTCTCCTTTCTAAAAGTCACTTGTTGCTGCGCTGCATTCAGGGACCTAAAAGAAATCCATGATGTATTAACTTTGCCAGAGGTGGCTAAGGTTTCGTAAATATTATCCATTTTTTATTTATTTATTTTTTTACTTGGTGCTGCCTTCAATCTCGGTAGGCTCTCTCGAGGGGCGTCTTGAATGGCTCCAGTTTGTTAGTGGCATAGGCAAATTTTATTTACAGTGGTTGCCGTGATGTGTGACAGCGGTAAAGATTCATTGAAGGTTCTCAAGGTATTTTTTTATAATGTAGGAGGTAATTTTACACATGAGTCAAAATCTAAGCAGGGCACCAGAGCTTTTTAGACCTTATCACTTTTGTATTGCCTGAAGGCCATTGTAACGCCACAAGCCTTTTGCTTTAGCTCACCACATGCGACGACGCGACTTTTGTTCCTTGCCGTACCATGCCTAATCTTTACTAGACCTGACTCGTTTGTGAGGGAACCTAGGCGCTGAGGGTTGCAGGAGCCTATAAGCATGTTGTAATTCCTCTCCTCTCTTCTCTTTCACTTTCCATACTGTTTTTGTTATTTTGATCCACGTAATATTCCACTTTTTTCATCGATGTTCATCTTTTGTTCTTATCATTATTGGCATTGTTAATATCAGTATTTTTTCTTCTCTGCTAGAACATTAAAAAACTGCATAATGTCAGTAAATATAAGAAAACCTGGGAGAATATGTCAAAACCACCTTTATTATTATTATTATTATTATTACTTATTTTATTTTATTTTATTTTGAACCTAGGCACTGAGGGTTGCGAGAGCCTAGATATTCAGCCGCAGTATTACCAGCAAAAAAATATAAATAAATAAATAAATAGATAAATAAAATAGATTAAAACATGTTGGTAAATTAATATAAAAGGGGAAGAAAATGTCCAAGCCAGTTTTATTATTATTATTATTATTATTATTATTATTATTATTATTATTGTTATATATGATGCATTGTGTACCTACTCTAATGTCTCTCTTCCTTGCAGGTGACAGTCTTGCTACAGCAGATGCAGGAGCGGTTTCAGAGCATGTCCGACCAGATCATATCGAGAAATATCCTTTTATGCAAACATTTCACTCTCTTCTTTACCTACGTGCATTAGGAAACAGTATAAGCTACATTTTGAACTGGTCGCTGATTGGATGGTATATATTGTAACTAGATTTATGGTTTGTTTGTAATTTTTTCTTCTTCTTCTGTGTTTGTGTGATGGGCCGTAGTATGACAGATTTTTCCCTTCTTCTTGTTCTTCCTCTTTTTATTTTTCTTATTCTTGTTTATTGACCTTATTTTCCCTGCATGACAAATGAGTTAAGTAATATATTTGCCCACTCTTTCACTGTATGCTGACTGTTTACTTAACTCTAGATACCCTCAACAGAATTAGAGGGACTTAGCACTGGTTAATCTATTCATAGCTGTGATTCTCTTGTTCCTTGGCAAAGCAATTAGATTCCTTAACCCCTTCATTCCGACGCCATCACCGTATGGAAAGGGTTAGTCCTCTTCTAAACCTCTTAATCCTCTTCTAAAACTCTTACGAGGAAATGGAAGAGGATTAAGAGGAATTTAGAGGAGGATTGAAAGGTTTAGAAGAGAATTAATCCTCTTCCATATCCTCTTGACCCTTTCCATACTGTGACGCTGACATCTGCGTGACGGATGGAAAGGGTTAAGCCTTTCCTCCTCTGTTTCCATAAGTCTCCCCTTTAGCAAACCTCTACCGTATTTATGTATGTATGTGTATATATTTTTGTCTTGCCAGAAAGAGAAAGAGAGATTGTATGCATGTATGTATGTGTGTGTGTTTTCCTTAACCTGACCTCACTAGATGAAATGGGAACTCGCATCGACGATCTGGAACGGAACATCGCGGACCTCATGACTCAAGCCGGGCCGGAGGAAGTAGACAAATAAGCTGTAACTAATGTAAATAAGAAGAATATACGCACCGATGGCTGTCACGAGAGCAGCCGTGGAGTGTGTGCGTGTGTTTGTAAATCCAACGTTATTTTTTCTATATCTCCCTCACTGGTTTGTAAAGTAAAGTAATACAGGTTTAAGACATGTGAAGTACAGGCTCGACGGCATAGGGTGGGTGAGGCAACGCTCCCCCTGGTGTTTGTGTATGCCCCCATTGAATGATCGTGAAGTTCTGAATGATGGTGACTGTTAAGGAATCAAAGTCTCACCAAGAAACGCTACCCCTGTCGTATGCCTCCATTAAATGATAGTGAAGTTCCGAATTATGGTGACTGTCAAAGAGTTGGAAGAGCAACACGAGCGATGGCTGGGAGAGTAATATCCTTGGTTAGTCGACATCTTGTAATCGCTCTCTCCACCATCTTGAATATATGTGGCACAGAGTAAGGGTATTGCCACAGACACCATCTCTGGGACGCAAGCATATCCCTCATGTAGTCTTTGTTCCTTAGGGTGTATGGTTGAGAAAGGGCATAAGGGACAGTCATTTCTTTTTCTAGTTTGCACTGGGAAAAGAAAAGGCAGGTTACACATCACAGGAAGAACTATATATATAACCTGCAAGAGAATAGCAACCCTCAGTACACCATATACAAGGTCGTTTTTCCCTTGCAACCTGTTTCTTGTAGTTTGCACTGGGAAAAGGAAGGGCAGGCTAGGTTACGCATCACAGGAAGAACAAGACAGTAGTTACAGAGGAATAGCAACCCTCAGTACACCAATTACAAGGTCATTTTTCCCATGCAACTTGTTTCTTGTAGTTTGCACTGGGAAAAGGAAAGGAAAGCCAGTCTATACATCACAGGAAGAACAAGACAGTAGTTACAAAGGAATAGCAACCCTCAGAACACTTAATACAAGGTCCCTTTTCCCCTGCAAACTATTTCTTGGTTGCCTTTCCCAGTACAGACAGAGATACAATGGCTCTGTCTCAATGCCCCTTCTCCTCCAAACACCTCAATTTTCGTCTTTTTCACAGTAATTTAGTCCAGGAAAAGGCAGCCATTGAGATTTACGAGTTTGACAAGAGAAGAAAATCAACACCTTCGACACGAGCTACAAGCTTTTTGAATATGAAGCGCTCCCTGCTCTAGTGAGGCAAGCAGCACGCAGAGGAAAAGAAAACAAGAAAATAGCAGTTGAAGTTAGGCTTTTATGCACTTTTCCCAGGCAGGTGCGTGAAAACAATTGACCATATTACCAACGCGTCTGAATTTTAGTTTGAAAAGTTGCCTCAAAACGCCCAAATAAGTTAGTCGATGCGAGGTCAGTCATATCAAGATCGATCCCCGTGTCGCATACCCCACTTCAGCAGGGGGCGCCATATATACCATTTCACACCATTGATTATTTTAGAGGCTTATGATGTATTGCGTGATGTTCCGTGTATTGATTTAGTTGCTTATGTGTTAGTATTGTTTTTGGTATCCATTATAATGACGCCGTTTTGATGTGTCTGTTAAGGGAAAGTTTTTTGTGTTAAGTGTGAAAAATACCGAGAGAGGAAAATCAAGGAAAATGTCAGAAGGTCCGTAAAGTGTATGTTGTCTTAAGTGGCTATTTGTTGTTGGCTAAGTGGAGTTTTATTTTCTAATTTTTTCAAGCTTAAAATTAAGGAAAATATCAAGCTTAAAATTAAGGGAAATGTCAAGCTTAAAATCAAAGGGAAATGTCAAGCTTAAAATCAAGGGAAAATTAAGGAAAATATCAAGTTTAAATAAAATCAAGGGAAATTTCAGGCTTAAAATCAAGGCAAAATTAAGGGAAATGTCAAGCTTAAAATCAAGGGAAAATTAAGGAAAATATCAAGCTTAAAATCAAGGGAAATGTCAGGCTTAAAATCAAGGCAAAATTAAGGGAAATGTCAAGCTTAAAATCAAGGGAAAATTAAGGAAAATATCAAGCTTAAAATCAAGGGAAATGTCAGGCTTAAAATCAAGGCAAAATTAAGGGAAATGTCAAGCTTAAAATCAAGGGAAAATTAAGGAAAATATCAAGCTTAAAATCAAGGCAAATGTCAAGCTTAAAATTAAGGGAAATATTAAGCTTAAAATCCAGGCAAAATTAAGGGAAATAAGCTTAAAATCAAAGGAAATATCAAACTTAAAATCAAGCCAAAATAAGGGAAATGTCTCAAGGTTAAAATCAAGGAAAACTTCAAATTCCACAAAGTATTCCATAAATTGTTTGAAGCGACTATTCATTCTCAGCTAAATCAACTCTTTTATCTAGTTTTTTTCAAAGGGAACTCTGACCTTAATTCTGTCACTTATGTACCATTTTTCTTTTCATATATGCTGACCTTTTTCAATTATGCACTAGATTTTTTTCCTCTATGGTAAGGAAGCTATTTTTTTTTAAGGGAACGCTGACCTCAATACCCTCACTCCTATGTACCATTTTGCTTTTCATATATGCTGACCTTTTTCAATTATGCACTCTACATTTTTTTCCTCTCTATGGTAAGGAAGTTAGTTTTTCAAAGGGAACTCTGACCTCAATACTCTCACTCCTATGTACCATTTTGCTTTTCATATATGCTGACCTTTTTCAATTATGCACTAGATTTTTTTCCTCTATGGTAAGGAAGCAGTTCTGGGTCGACAACCAAAGAAAAAAAAGAAAAAAAGTCCACTAATTCACAGCCTCCAACCAACTTTCTGCTTCCGAGGTATATATCACACATTGGTCAACTCATGAATTCCCACTATCAATGTTTGCTTCCTAGATTAGATTAGTGAAGCCAGATTGTCGAGACCGTGTTTGCGTTGCTCTACCCCACAGACCCAACACCTATCTTCCTCTCGTATGTTAGCTATAGGTATCACACGAGATGAAGAGATAGGTGTAGAGACTGTGTGGCAGAGTGTCGGGGAGGAAAGGATCCGCGGGAGACAACGCCAAAACGGTCTCGCCAATCTGGTTATAGTGTTGTCAAATTGTGTACTGTTTGGTATGATCAGAATTGGATAACTTTATAATACTTGTGCTTCTTTTATTTCAAACTCCTTCCTATGTATTTGATATGAGCAGGATTGGAAATATGGTGTTATGATGATGTTCAAATATTATAATCATGGCTCCCAAATCTGAGGTGGCATCTGGCTCAAGGCATATCTGATTTCTGTGGATAATATATAATAGCCTACGCTTAACCCGGTAGCAGCGACGGGCCAAATTTGTGGCTTTACCGTGTAGCAGCGATGGGCCAAATTTGTGGCTTTACCGTGTAGCAGCGACGGGCCAAATTTGTGGCTTTACCATGTAGCAACGATGGGCCAAATTTGTGGCTTTACTGTGTAGCAGCGACGGGCCAAATTTGTGGCTTTACTGTGTAGCAGCGACGGGCCAAATTTGTGGCTTTACTGTGTAGCAGCGACGGGCCAAATTTGTGGCTTTACTGTGTAGCAGCGACAGGCCAAATTTGTGGCTTTACTGTGTAGCAGCGACGGGCCAAATTTGTGGCTTTACTGTGTAGCAGCGACGGGCCAAATTTGTGGCTTTACTGTGTAGCAGCGACGGGCCAAATTTGTGGCTTTACTGTGTAGCAGTAACAGGCCAAATTTGTGGCTTTACTGTGTAACAGCGACGGGCCAAATTTGTGGCTTTACTGTGTAGCAGCGACGGGCCAAATTTGTGGCTTTACTGTGTAGCAGCGACGGGCCAAATTTGTGGCTTTACTGTGTAGCAGTAACAGGCCAAATTTGTGGCTTTACTGTGTAACAGCGACGGGCCAAATTTGTGGCTTTACTGTGTAGCAGCGACGGGCCAAATTTTTGACATGATGTAAACTCCCAAAAATAGAGGATGCATAAACTGATCACAAATGCATTGATATGTATTATGAAATGGTTTGCGTGAGTCATAATTTAACCCCATGACTACGGCCAGCCCAAACAGCGCCCCGTGCCGTATCCAGGATCGCCGCACATGCCAAATTTCAAATGTCGCTATCGAATATAACAAGTTTTCAGCCATAAACTCAACATAATCATCATGTATTATATATGAAAACATGCAAAATTAAATGGTGCACATAAAGAAACATAAATTAATTGATAATTTTGAGATGTAAGCATAAATGTAGAGATAAAATAACTTGTATATTGGCTAAAGCGAGCCAGGACGCAATATGTGCGTCCTCGGATATGGTACGGGGCATGCAAGGACGCAGTATATGCATCCTCATGTTGAACGGGTTAAGAAACATGATCCCCACAGGTTAAGAAACAGTCATCATTATCTTTAACCCTTAGACGGCAGCAGTATTTGAAGAGTAGCTCCCCCAAAATAAATGGTCTATATACAGTCACTGCCGACCTTAGGACCGTAGCATAAATATGTTGCAGGCAACAATAACAAATGTTGTCAATTATATTAAATTTTTTAGTTAAAGAATATTAGGAGTGCTCCATACAGCTGTTCTGATAATTCATAAGATTGCTGATTATAACTATTTAACAGCCTTGGCACTGCCTTCCGCTGACATAAGTAGTAGGCTTTAAATTTACAAAACAGCCAACTGCGACAGATGTAATATTTTTCAACTCAAAATTAACAGTATATATATATTTTTTTACAATAGAGGAAGCAGTTCAAGGGCAAAAAAAAAGGGGAACAATAATGAAAAAAAAAAGCCCGCTACTCACTGCTCCTTCAAAAGAGTCAAGCTTGGAGTGGCCGAAAGATAGGTCAATTTCGGGAGCAGAGGTGTCCTGATACCCTCCTCATTTGTTATTGTTTCCTGCATATTATTGATACAACTGTTTCCTATGCAGAGGCTATCATACATTATCCCGGATATCAGAAATGCTGTAAGACATCAGGTTGCCAGAGTATGAGAATGCACGCCTCAGACCTGGGCCCCACAACCATAGGACTTTTTTCTGTCAAACTCTATCCTGTGTATTTGGTATGACTATGATCGGAGGTGGGATAATATGGTAACTTTATAATATTTGTACTTCTTCATTTCAAACTCTTCCGCAAGTGTTTCCCTCGAGGATATTACAGCTGTCTATCCCTGTTGCATCTTCCATGTGAGTGTATTTACAGATGATGCAGTTGACATATAGTTTTTTACCATACTTACAGAAACAAGGCTGGAAGAAAGTGTTTGAGAAGTGACTAGAAAGGGTTGGCTAGCTTAGAATATGTCTTTAAGTATGGTGGGAAGTATGATCTTATGTGCTGAGGATAACATAACCTTTACCACACTTAAGGCCAGAAGAAGGGTTTTGAGAAGAGTTGGAAAGGTTGGCTAGCTTAGAGTACACCTTGTTAAGTATTGTGTAAAATATGTTCTTGTATGCTGAAGTTAACATAGTTTCCATCACTTAAAGAACAAGGCTAGGAAGGTTTTAAGAGGAGTAGGAAAGGTTGGGTAGCTTAGAATACACCTTGTTAAGCATGGGGTGAAATATGATCTTGCGGGATGAGAATGACTGTTTTTATCACGCAGAAACAAAGGTAGAAGAAAGGTTTTGAGAGAGAAATAGAAAGAGTTAGCTTAGAATACACCTTTTTAAGCATGGGGTGACATATGATCTTGTGGGATGAGAATGACTGTTTTTATCACACAGAAACAAAGGTAGAAGAAGGGTTTTGAGAGAGAAATAGAAAGAGTTAGCTTAGAATACACCTTTTTAAGCATGGGGTGACATATGATCTTGTGGGATGAGAATGACTGTTTTTATCACACAGAAACAAAGCTAGAAGGGTTTTGAGAGGGGAATAGAAAAGATTGGCTAGCTTAGAATACACCTTTTTAAGCATGGGGTGAAATATGATCTTGTGGGATGAGAATGACTGTTTTTATCACACAGAAACAAAGGGAGAAGAAGGGTTTTGAGAGGTGAATAGAAGGAGTTAGCTTAGAATACACCTTGTTAAGCATGGGGTGAAATATGATCTTGTGGGATGAGAATGACCATTTTTATCACACAGAAACAAAGATAGAAGGGTTTTGAGAGGGGAATAGAAAAGATTAGCTAGCATAGAATACACCGTGTTAAGCATGGGGTGAAATATGATCTTGTGGGATGAGAATGACCATTTTTATCACACAGAAACAAAGATAGAAGAAGGGTTTTGAGAGGTGACTAGAAAAGATTGGCTAGCTTAGAATACACCTTTTTAAGCATGGAGTGAAATATGATCTTGTGGGCTGAGAATGACCATTTTTATCACACAGAAACAAAGATAGAAGAAGGGTTTTGAGAGGTGACTAGAAAAGATTGGCTAGCTTAGAATACACCTTTTTAAGCATGGAGTGAAATATGATCTTGTGGGCTGAGAATGACCATTTTTATCACACAGAAACAAAGATAGAAGAAGGGTTTTGAGAGGTGAATAGAAAGAGTTAGCTTAGAACACACCTTTTTAAGCATGGGGTGAAATATGATCTTGTGGGATGAGAATGACTGTTTTTATCACACAGAAACAAAGATAGAAGAAGGTTTTTGAGAGGTGACTAGAAAAGATTGGCTAGCTTAGAACACACCTTTTTAAGCATGGTGGGAAATATGATCTTGTGGGATGAGGATGTCATAATTTTCGTCACTTAAAGAACAAGGCTAGGAAGGTTTTAAGAGAAGTAGGAAAGGTTGCCTAGCTTAGAAGATACATTTTTGGGGTGAAATATGATCTTGCGGGATGAGAATAACTAAAAACACACAGTAACAAAGGTAGCAGAAGGGTTTTGAGAGGTGAATAGAAAGGGTTAGCTTTGAAGACATCTTTTAAAAATACGTTCTTTTGTGAGAGGCCCTTTCTTAAGACGTGTTGTGCATTGCGTTCGTGTTTTTACTTAAAGAAATGCTCAAGTCCCGCACAGCAATCGTTTACTTCATCTATCCCTTCTTCCCATGAGCCAACTTTCTGGTCTTCCATATAGTTTTTGTACACACATTTGAGGCATTCGACGGAGAAGGAGCGGAAGGGACAGAGCGATTTATTTTCTAGCTTGCACTGGGACAGGCAGACGATAACAGGTTGCAAGGGAAAAGTGACCTTGTAGTTGGTGTACCGAGGGTTGGTTTTCCCTTGCAGCTTATGTCTAGTTCTTCCTGGGATGTGGAGTTTGTCTTTCCCAGTGCAGACTGAAAAAATATGGTTGTTCCTTACGCCCCTTCTCTTCCGAACACCTCAAATATTTCCTGTCACATCACCAGACTGACATGATTCTGCGCCTTCCCTGTTTCTACCAATGAGTAATAGATGATTCTTGGTGTGTTTATGACCTTTGTGAGTCGCTAGCTTTCCTTCCGCTGTTTTACGTATTCCGAGTTTTGCACCGTAGGGTAAATTCTATAATGATTCATGTTACGAGCAGCATAGACATATTTTTGAGGTTGTTTAAATATGTCGCTACCGAGGCCAGTTCCTTCGCTCTGGTGTGGAAAACATGCTCAAGGAAAGATGATTGAACCCTCAAGAATAAAACTAAACTAAGGTGATTGTTTCCTTGTGATGACCTGTTAATTTGAGTTCACCGCATTCCCTCCTCATTCCTCTCACTCCCAGCGCACTCCCTCCCTCGGCTAGCTCTCCAATACTCATCCACTATTGATTTCCTTTAATGGAGGTCTCCCCCTTCCCTTGTATACACTCTGCACTCACCCTCATTCTTCCTCATCACATCTTGGAATTATTTATACATATATGGATTTTGTTAGCGCCATGAAGGAAGAAAAGATGAGGTGCGTGAACTTTTATTTTTTTGTGATTTCTGGTTAAATGTGAAATGCCATCAATGCAGGGAAAGCATGAAGACATATTTTGAAGTTATGAATGTAGTATATGAGAAGTTTAGTAAGGGAGAGGGGCTTATTTGTGTCTCCTGTGTAAATATTGGATATGTCGACTGTACAGGATAAGCGGATAGACGACATTGACATAGTAGACACAACCATATTGAAATCACGAAGAATTGGTCGTACTCAAGATATGGTCGGGAGAATGAGTGAATTTGCCATTATTTAATCTCGTGGGTCAGTGTGGGTTGTCGTTTGCACAGGGAAAGTGTTGAGACAATGTGAACACCATTACCAACAAGACAAAATATATATTGGTTTTATTGAGCAGACAAGGAGGGAGTGTCTAGATAGAGAGAGATGGAAACTCTTCTGCCGTGGCCATCCCCTGGTGGGAGCTCCTAGGAACAGGCGTCGATGAAATGATGATGATTAATACCATGGGTGGGAGAAGGATTGCAATGGTCATATATTTGAATCTTGCGGGTCAATCCTGGTTATCATCTGGGCAGGGAAAGCACAAAAATAACATAAGTCCACCATAGCTAAGTCATACAGTGTTTTTTTACATACATATATATAAGGCCATAGGAAAATTGTAGTACATTTATCATATTTGAATCTTGTGGGTCAATTTGGGTTGTCATCTGCACAGGGAAAGCACAAAAATAACATGAAGTCCACCTAGTTAACTTATACTATGGTTTTTACATATATATAAGTTTATTTGTGCCATAAGAAAATTAATGCATTTGTCATATTTGAATCTTGTGGGTCAATTTGGGTTTCATCTGCACAGGAAAGCACAAAAACAATGTCCACCTAGTTAAGTTATACTATGGTTTTACATACATATATATATTAAGGCCATAGGAAAATTAATGCAATTGTCATATTTGAATCTTGTGGGTCAATTTGGGTTTCATCTGGGCAGGAAAGCATAAAACAACATGAAGTCCACCTAGTTAAGTCATACTATGGTTTTACATATATATAAGTATATAAGGCCATAGGAAAATTATAGAGCATTTGTCATATTTGAATCTTGTGGGTCAATTTGGGTTGTCATCTGGGCAGGGAAAGCATAAAAAACAACATTCCACCTAGTTAACTTATACTATGGTTTTTACATATATATAAGTTTATTTGGGCCATAAGAAAATTAATGCAATGGTCATATTTGAATCACGTGGGTCAATTTGGGTTTCATCTGGATAGGGAAAGCATAAAAAACAACATTCCACCTAGTTAACTTATACTATGGTTTTTACATATATATAAGTTTATTTGTGCCATAAGAAAATTAATGCAATGGTCATATTTGAATCACGTGGGTCAATTTGGGTGTCATCTGGGCAGGGAAAGCATAAAAAACAACAAAGTCAACCTTAGTGGAGTTATACAGTGGTTTAACATATATATAAGTTATTTGTGCCATATACTCGGAAAATTAGTGCTAGGGTCATATTTAAATCTCCTAGGTCTATCTGGCACAGGGAAGCGTATAGATAACATGAACTCAATCATATCAAAGTCATATGTAGAGGTTGGATTAATTTCTTCTATAATAGGAAAATTAATGCAGTGGTCATATTTATATCTCCCGGGTCTATCTGGGTTGTCGTCTGCACAGGGAAAGTGTAGAGACAACGTGATCCCAACCATATCGAAGTCATATTTATAGGTTGGATTAATTTGTGCCATGGTAGGAAAATTAGTGTAATGGTCATATTTGAATCTCGCGGGTCATTGCGGGTTGTCGTCTGCACAGGGAAAGTGTAGAGACGACGTGATCCCAACCATATTGAAATTACGAAAAAGACAAAAGCCTGCGCGACACAAGGCTTCCAATCCCCTTCAGAGCCATTCTTTTGTGCTGCTCAGAGGATCCAATTCCATCACCGTGACACCCTTGCAAGCATAGTCTTATAAAAAGCGCCTCATCCTCGTGACGTGGGCAATATTTACCAAAGAAATGCAAATGAATATATATGGAAATTATTCCTTAGATAAACTTAAATATATGAGTTGATGACGCTGTAAAAGGATGAAGGAGTAGATTGATACCTCGTTGACTTTCCTGATTTTTTTTTTAATGGGGTGAATATGTGAAAAATGTAAAGAAATTAAAACTTTTACATGATATTCCGAGGCTTAAGAGTGGATTTTAATGGCAGTGTGATGACGTTTAGTAGTAAATCCATAAATATGTTACGTGTTTTCTACTATTAAATTTCCTTTTTGTTGATTATTTATGCATCATGTATAGGCCTATTATATATAAACTAGAGTTCTGTATTGATGTTTTAAGGGAAAAGAGCGAATTTAATGGCAAAATGAGGGCGTTCAGAGGTAAAACAGACTTAGGGAGAAATTAAAGAATATGAAATGAATGAAAATGTGAAAAAATGAGTTTGCATCAATATATTACGAGGTTACAAAATGAATATTATAAACTTAAAGACGAGAAAGAGTAGATTTAATAGCAAAATGAGGGCGTTTAGAGGTAAAATATGGGCGTATACACTTGAGAGGAATATGTAAATGTAAAAAAATAAAGAATTGAGTTGAATTGAAATTTTATATAGAGAAAGAGAGGAATTAGTAGCAAAATAAGGACGTATAGAGGTAAAATAGACTCGAGGAGAGGTCAGAATGTGAAAATATATAGAAATTAGAATCTTCCTTAATAATAATATGGTTAGCAAAGCAATATACCGAGGAGAAAGAATAGATAGAAAGGAGAAATAAGGGCGAGGTAAAATATAGGGTTGAGTTAAATGGCTTGCAGATTCAGAAATGTGAAAATATATATAAATTAGAATCATCCTTAATAATATATGAGGTTAACAAAACAATATAACGAGGAGAAAGAGTAGATAGAAAGGAGAAATAAGGGCGAGGTAAAATATAGGGTTGAGAGGAAGGCTTGCAGATTCAGAAATGTGAAAATATATATAAATTAGAATCATCCTTAATAATATGAGGTTAACAAAACAATATACAGAGGAGAAAGAATAGATATAAAGGCGAAATAAGGGCGTGTAGAAGCAAAATAGGGTTGAGAAAAAGGCTTGCAGGTCCAAAAATGTGAAAATATATATAAATTAGAATCATCCTTAATAATATGAGGTTAACAAAACAATATACCGAGGAGAAAGAGTAGATATAAAGGCGAAATAAGGGCGTGAAGAGGCAAAATATAGGGTTGAGAAAAAGGCTTGCAGGTCCAGAAATGTAAAAATATGTATAAATTAGAGATGAAAATTTAATATAACGAGGAGAAAGAGTAGATATAAAGGTAAAATAAGGGCGTGTAGAAGCAAAATAGGGTTGAGAGGAAGGCTTGCAGGTCCAAAAATGTGAAAATATATATAAATTAGAATCATCCTTAATAATATGAGGTTAACAAAACAATATACCGAGGAGAAAGAGTATATATAAAGGCGAAATAAGGGCGTGTAGAAGCAAAATAGGGTTGAGAGGAAGGCTTGCAGGTCCAAAAATGTGAAAATATATATAAATTAGAATCATCCTTAATAATATGAGGTTAACAAAACAATATACCGAGGAGAAAGAGTATATATAAAGGCGAAATAAGGGCGTGAAGAGGCAAAATAGAAAATGTGAAAAATATATATAAATAGAATCATCCTTAATAATAACAAAACAAAATAAGGGCGTGAAGAGGCAAAATAGGGTTGAGAGGAAGGCTTGCATGGAGTATTGGAACTATAGAGGTAGTGACAGAGCTGCTGCAGGCCGAGGAAGGGAGGCACAACAACACTCCATTATTTTACCTCCATTATCCTTTTTCTTTCTTACGGGAACGTCCACAAAGGTAAATATGGCGGGGAGGAGCCTTAATCTCTTCCCTGGGAGCTCGAGGGCGTCCAGGGAGAGGGAGAAAGGGAGAAAAACGGCAAAAGGGTGGGAATAATGGCCGGCCTTGACTTAATGTGCTAGCAGATGTCACATTGGGGCTGACCTGACCTCCGTGACCTCCTGACCTCGTTTATATTGCTTTCCACAGGTCGAGGTCACGTATGGAGGTCATTTATATGGGTGGGAGTGGGTCATGTAGCTTTGTTCTGACGTGTACGGGTTTGTGACATGTATACGGTGTGTGGCCATCATGTTTTGTCTGTTTCCCTTTTTGTGGGTCATTTAAGCGTCCTGGAGGTCAATATTCCCTTCTAGTTATTATTCTAAGGTCAAAGGTCACGAGTGGAGGTCAGATATATGGTAGGGAAGGAAAGGGATAGATTCTGACATTGTGTAGCTATCGAGTTTTGTCTGTTTCCCTTTTTGTGGGTCATTTAAGCGTCCTAGAGGTCAGTATTCCCCTCTGGTTATTATTTTAAGGTCAAAGGTCACGAGCTGAGGTCAGATATATGGTTGGAGAGGCCAGGGGTGGATTCTGACATTGTGTATCTATCAAGTTATGCCTATTATCCTTTTTGTAGGTCATTTAAGCATCCTGGAGGTCACTATTCCTTTCTAGTTATTATTTCGAGGTCACAGGTCACGACCTGAGGACAGATGTATGGTAGGAGAGGCCAGGGGTGGATTCTGACATTGTGTATCTATCAAGTTATGCCTATTATCCTTTTTGTAGGTCACTTAAGCATCCTGGAGGTCACTATTCCTTTCTAGTTATTATTTCGAGGTCACAGGTCACGAGCTGAGGTCAGATATATGGTAGGAGAGGCCAGGGGTGGATTCTGACATTGTGTATCTATCAAGTTATGCCTATTATCCTTTTTGTAGGTCACTTAAGCATCCTGGAGGTCACTATTCCTTTCTAGTTACTATTTCGAGGTCACAGGTCATGAGGTGAGGTCAGATATATGGCAGGGAATGAAGGGGATGCTTTCTGACTGCAAGGTTAGAATACTTTTATTACCTATACTTTATTTATGCTTCCTGTAGGTCATATTTCCTCTCTAGTTATTATTTTGAGGTCAAAGGTCACAAGTGGAGGTCAGATATATGGTAGGGAAAGAAAGGGAGGGATTCTGTCATTGTGTAGCTATCATGTTTTGTCTGTTTCCCTTTTTGTGGGTCATTTAAGCATCCTGGAGGTCTATATTCCTTTCTGGTTTCTATTTTAAGGTCAAAGGTCCTGAGCTGAGGTCAGATATATGGTAGGAGAGGCCAGGGGTGGATTCTGACATTTTGTAGCTATCAAGTTATGTCTTTTTCGGATAATATTCACTAAAGGGCAGCCTCCTCTGGCGGCGGCGGCGGTCCAGCTGGTGTTGCGAGAAATATCTCCTCGCAGAAATAGGTTGCATATTCAGTACGCGCCTCCAATATTGCCCCCACGAGAACAATAACTTTTACTTGGTTCACTTACTTGGTTTCACATACTCTTGTACTTCTCTAGTTTTAGTGGTGCGTCATACATTGTGTGTGTGTGTGTGGGGGGGGGGAGGTTCCAGGGGGGAAAGGGATGTAATTTGACAGCAAAATAAGAAAAAGATTTTGACCTATAAATCACATGACTTATAGGCACGCACCAGTCTTCCTCTTAATCAGTGTTTTGAGGTTGAGGGTCATGTGCTGAGGTCAGGTATATGGCAGGGAAGGACAGGGGAGGTATTCTGATAGCAAGTTTAGGTCAATTTCCCTCTTTGTTAGTATTTTGAGGTCAGAGGTCATATGTGGAGGTCAGATATATGGCAGGAAGGACTGGGATGGATTTTGACAGAAAGCTTAAAACAATATTACCTACGTCCTGTTCTCTACACGTCCTGCTGGGTACTCCAATCTTCCTCCTTACTAGTGTTTTGAGGTCAGGGGTCATGTGTGGAGGTCAGATATATGGGTGGAAATGGGTTATGTACTAGCTAATTTGTGACCTAAGTTGATTTGTGACCTGTAAGTGTTTTGTAGCTGTCATGTTCTGTGTAGCTTCCTTTATTAGTGTTTTAGGGTCAAAGATAATATATTTAGGTCAGATATATGAGTGGATATGGGTCATGTTGCTAATTTCTGACCTAGTTTATTTGTGACATGTATGTGTTCTGTAGCTGTCATGTTCTGTATAGTTCTCTTTCTGTGGGTCATTTATGGTTCCTGTACGTGATTCTTTCTTAACCCGTCCGCTGCGATTGGCACAGATTTGGCCTTCACTGGTAGCCTGGTAACACACACTCCCATGTCTTTCTCTGCTTCTGTGGTGGATAGTGGAGTGTTTGCCATGTGGTATTGGTGTGCTGGATTTCCCCTCCCAAGGTGCAGGGCTTTACATTTTTCTTCATTGAGCTGTAGCAGCCACTTTTTGTTCCATTCCTGTAGCTTAGTGAGGTGTTCTGGTAGGAAATCCACAGTCAAGGGGTTAACTGAGTCACATGGAAGCTTGAGAATGGTTAAAAAGTCCTTTGTAAACCATCTGTGTGTGTGTGTGTGTGTGTGTGTGTGTGGGTGTGGGTGTGGGTGTGGGTTGTTGTGGGCGTGTTTGTCTATCTCTCCTATTAACCTGGATTTGGCTTATAAGGGCTGGAAGTTGTGTTTTTTGGGTTAATGGAGTTTTCTGATTGCTGGAGATTTCTAATACCTGAACTCCTATTACTAGAATTCACAAGCAACTGGATTTTGTGTTTAAGAATGTTTTTAATGTCTAACATAGAGTGGGAATTTTTTTGGCTTGTAAGGTCTGGGAGTCTGGTTCAAGGAGTGGTTTTGGGTTCATTTCTAATACCTGAATTATCTTTATATTGGAATTTAAAGCAAGTGGTTTAGATTTTGTGTATGAAAATGTTTTTGATGTGTAACAGAGAGAGGGTAATTTTTTTGGCTTGTAAGGTCTGAAAGTCTGGTTCAAGGAGTGGTTTTGGCTTGATTTCTAATACCTGAATTATCTTTATATTGGAATTTAAAGTAACTGGTTTAGATGTTGTGTATAAGAATGTTTTAATGTCTAACAAAGAGTGGGAATTTTTTTTGGCTTGTAAGGTCTGAGAGTGGTTCAAGGAGTGGTTTTGGCTTAATTTCTAATACCTGAATGATCTTGATATTGGAATTTAAAGCAACTGGTTTAGATTTTGTGTATGAGAACGTTTTTGATGTCTAACAAAGAATGGGTAACTTTTTGGGGATTGTAAGGTCTGAAAGTCTGGTTCAAGGAGTGGTTATGGCTTAATTTCTAATACGTGAATGATCCTTATTGGAATATAAAGCAATTGGAATAGATCATGTATGTGGGAGCTAGCTTTTCGTGTTTCATAAGGGATTGGTAATTTTTTATACATATAAGATCTGATAGTAGTTGTTTTGACCTTGTTTGATACCTGAATGATCTCTAGTGGAATCTTCAGCAACTGGCTTATGTATTGTGGGTATATAAGGTTGTTTTTGAAGTCTGTCAAAGGATGGGTTTTCACAGTTTTCATTCCACCTTATGAACCCAGTAGCAGCGGGGATCATATTTCTTAATGGTCCCTCTAAGCGAGAAAAGTGAGAAAAAATCTGCCCTCACACAAACCATTTCATAATACATATCAAAGCATTTGTGATCAGATTATGTATCATCTATTTTTTGGGGTTTATATCATGGCACAATTTGGCCCGTTGCTGCTACACGGTAAAGCCACAAATTTGGCCCGTTGCTGCTACACGGTAAAGCCACAAATTTGGCCCGTTGCTGCTACACGGTAAAGCCACAAATTTGGCCCGTCGCTGCTACACGGTAAAGCCACAAATTTGGCCCGTCGCTGCTACGGTAAAAGCCACAAATTTGGCCCGTCGCTGCTACACGGTAAAGCCACAAATTTGGCCCGTCGCTGCTACACGGTAAAGCCACAAATTTGGCCCGTCGCTGCTACACGGTAAAGCCACAAATTTGGCCCGTCGCTGCTACACGGTAAAGCCACAAATTTGGCCCGTCGCTGCTACCGGGTTAACTAAAAGCCTAATGCTGGAAAATGTCTGAAAGTGTCAAATAAGCAAGAAAAGGGTATACTAGGTTATATTTTGAGTGTGTGAGGTTGTTTTTGGAAATGCTAAATGAACATAAAAAAAGCTGGAATGGTGGTTAGAAGTGATATTAATTGTGTTTTTTGTGCTCCAGTCATCCAGCCGTCTTAAAACAAAAGCTTGATGTTACGAAATGGCAGGAAACGGCAAATAAACTTATAAACAAGCATAAAATTAACTGATGGGGTGATTATGAGTGATAAGAAGAGCAGTGTAAGTGTTTTATTGTGGCTCATATCAATTTTATCACATCCGATCTGTTGGATATAAAAAAATTGACTTAGACTCCAGGAAATTTTAAGGTTGTGACTTAGATTCCGACTCCACGCCTTTCCCCTCTCCCTCTTCTGCAGTGTGGTGGTAGGGAAGTTAAACCACGCCATACCACACACCACACCCAGTCATACCACACCACACCACATGCAACACCCAGCCACATCACATCACTCGCAACACCCAGCCACACACCACACCACACCACACAGCCACACATCACACTCCACCACACCACTCCACACCCAGCCACACACATCACACGCATCATAAAGGAATCGTAGTCAGAGATATTTTTACTGGCCGACTCCAACGCCAACCAAATGTAAGCGACTAGTGACTCCGACTCCACACTCTTGATAGAAATTGATAGATACGTTTAAGAATATGGACCCTGTTATTTCCCTGCAAGACCTGGGTGTTAAGGAAGTTGTGTTTAAGATGTAATGGGAGCTGGATATGTTTATGAATTGTGGACCTTATTGCTTCTTTGCAAGAACTGGGTGTGTGTGTTTTGTGATCTTGGTGATAGTTTTAACATGGCTTCTGCATCTTGAATGGAAATATCACCCATGACAACCCGGTTAATCTTCTCTGTGGCCTTGGAAGAGTCGTAATGGGATCAGAATACAGCACTGTCTCCAAGGTTGCGATAAATAGGTTGATGTTGCATGTCGCAAATGTTGAAATCGCAAACTTTGAACCATTATTCTCATGGGGAAATTGAAAACCGTCGACATCTTGCGCTTGGCCACCCATCCGGATGGCCAAACGCATGTATGCAGATGACCCCGGCTGCATGCTGGGCCCGAGCAGCTGATGGGCGGCTGATGGTGGTGATGGTGGTGATGAGTGTTGGTGGCATGGCTTTTGCATTGGCGCCGCCTCAACGGTGTTTTTGTCGGGGCCCGTGTGTGTGTGTGTGTGTGTGTGTGTGTGTGTGTGTGTGTGTGTGTGTGTGTGTGTGTGTGTGTTTGTTGTAGGCTTGGGCTTCTCAGTTTGCCGATTCTTGTTTTCCACATGTTGCACGGGACCCCTTTCTTTTCTCCCATCTCTTCTTTTTGAAAAAGAAGAGATTGAAGAAATGAAAGGGGTCCCGTGCAACATGTGGAGAATGAGAATTGGCAAATTGAGGAGCTTGGGCCCACAATGGGCACAGCTACACACACGCAGGCCCCAATGAAAATGCCGTTTGGGTGGCGCCAATGCGGGGGCCACGCTGCTGACACTCACCATCGCCGTCATCAGCCGCCCATCAGCTGCTCAGGCCCAGCGCGTGGTCGGGGCTGCTCGCATACATGCGCCTGGCTGCCTGGATCCCACTCACCATGTTTCCCGCTGCCAGTGGAAAGGCCCGGGGGTTGGGTAAGAGCGAGAATGGAGTCAAGGACCAGAACAAGGTGTGAAAAAACCCAGTTTTAGCAGCCTTTTCTTTTCCTTTCGGGTCATATCGCAATTTCAGTTTTCAATAAAAATCGAAGTTTTTGGGTCCCTATTGCAAACTCGGTGAATCGCAAACTTGAAACTTGCAATCCTGAAGAGAGTACTGCATGTTTAAGCATTTACATCTTACTGTTTCCTTGCAAGAACTGGGTGTTGATGGAGGAAAAGAGAAGAAAGATGGAAGAGAGGGAGAGGAAAGGAGAAGAAAGTGGGAAGGGTACAGAAAAGAGAGTAGATAGATATGTTTAGGAAAATCCACCTTATTGTTTCCTTGCAAGACCTGGGTGCTGATGGAGCTGCTTTTCAGATGTCGGGGCCATCACAGCACAAGTATCGCTACAAGAACCAAGGCTTAGACTCCGCCGAGATGAGGAGGCGGCGGGAGGAGGAAGGCGTACAGCTGAGGAAACAGAAGAGAGAACAGCAACTCGCGAAGCGCCGGAATGTAAACGACTTGACGGCAGGGCTTGGCGAGGACGAGACCGTCGAGGCCTCCATGAACCAGGCAAGTGTGGCGTCTCGGTTGATGGGTCGTGAGGTGGCCCGCAACATTGCCAGGTTGTCGTACTCTGCTGATTTCTGACCCAAAAACTGCTTTCCTCACCCAAATAACTGCCTTCATTTATGGTTATCGTTTAAATGGTTAATTATTGGTGCTTCTTGGCAATAGTTATGGGCCAGAAACCAGTAAATACGCGGCTCTTTATTACGATGATCAGCCAATGGTGGTGGTGGGGAGGAGGAGGATCAGTAAGGAGGAGGATCAGTGAGGAGTTGATTCTAAGCTAAGAGGATTGTGTACTGCTGGAAGGGGGATCAGTGTGTAGCTTTTTTTGACCCTCGCCTTTCATGTGTCCAGTTCAGTTCTGTGTCGGGGTGAGTTCTGACTTTGTTACGGCACTCCCTGATTTAGTCTTTCCTTGGGTTTGCCTTTTTCGTTCAGGCAAAGGCTAAGGCCACCACTTAAAATTGGTGGTTGTGGGTTAGCAAGGGCATGCACCTGGAGAATCTTGCGCAAAAACTAAAAATGGATCGATTTCTGAATTGAGGAGAGCCATACAACGTCCAGCCGCTCAGGAAGAGTGAAAATGGACGTTAAACAAAATGATGATGATGATGATGATGACTGTCTGGGTCTCTTATCCTTCTTCTTTTTCCTTTTTCTTTTTTCCTTTTTCATCTTAAGTTTCTATACTGTTTTTTTTTTGCCTTTTCAATGACGCAAGATGTTCACTGCTCTTACATTACCTTCCCCTAGGAGAGCAATGGTAGTGGGCAGGGTTCTCACAACTTTTTATATATTATCTTATTTTTTATACTGTGTACTTCTTGTTTAACTCATGGTCGGTCTCTTGCACTATCTCCCTGACTCAAAAAAAGATCTGAGGTTTTAGGTATCAGGACACCTCTCCTCCCGAAATTGACCTCTCTTTTGGCCACTTTGTAATCTTTTTAGGAGCAGCAAGTAGTGGGCTATTTTTTTCCTTCATTATTTTTTTTTATTTTTTTTGTGCCCTTGTCTTCTTTGCTGTAAAAAAAAAAAAAAAAACTCTAACCTTCCCTTCAGGAGAGCAACCAGCAGAGGACAGTAAAGGGCAGGGTTTTCATATCTTTTATTTACTTATTTGATTATTTTTTTATATATCTTAACCTTTATATAATTATTCTTATGTATCCTAACTCCCTGTATCTTAACCCATATACATATTAACCCTTGGTCTGGCTTCCTACCCCAAAACTAACCAAACAAACTGGGCACTCATATCTTTACTTATTTACTTATAGAACTTGTTTAAATCTTGGTCTCTCTGTAACCCCCCATAAAAGACCCAAGACATTAACTTCTCTGACCTCAATCTTCCCTTCAGGAGAGCAACCATCAGGGGACAGTAATGGGGAGGGCTTTCAATCTTTATTTATTTACTTATTTACTTATAGAACTTGTTTAAATCTTGGTCTCTGTAACACCCAAAAAGACCCTTGACATTAATTTCTCTAACCTCAACCATCCCTTCAGGAGAGCAACCATCAGGGGACAGTAATGGGCAGGGCTTTCAATCTTTATTTATTTACTTATTTGCTTATAGAACTTGTTTAAATCTTGGTCTCTCTGTAACCCCCCAAAAGACCCAAGAGATTAATTTCTCTAACCTCAACCATCCCTTCAGGAGAGCAACCATCAGGGGACAGTAATGGGCAGGGCTTTCAATCTTTATTTATTTACTTATTTACTTATAGAGCTTGTTTAAATCTTGGTCTCTCTGTAAACCCCAAAAAGACCCTTGACATTAATTTCTCTAACCTCAATCATCCCTTCAGGAGAGCAACCATCAGGGGACAGTAATGGGCAGGGCTTTCAATCTTTATTTATTTACTTTTATATAAGACCCTTGACATTAATTTCTCTAACCTCAACCATCCCTTCAGGAGAGCAACCATCAGGGGACAGTAATGGGGAGGGCTTTCAATCTTTATTTATTTACTTATTTGATTATTTTTTGTATATTAACCCTTATATACCATAGCCCCTACTTCCTAATTCATATGTCTTAACCCTGATATATTTTAACTCCTATATCTTTACTTTTATATCAGTTCATTTCTCTAACCCCAATCTTCCCTTCAGGAGAGCAACCAGCAAGGGACGGTGGTGGGCGGCAGCCTCATAACCTCGGAGATGGTGCAGGTGCTGTACAGTGACGACCTGGAGGCGCAGCTCAACGCCACACAGAAGTTCAGAAAGTTACTCTCCCGGGAGCCCAACCCTCCCATAGATGAAGTTATCCAGACCGGAATCGTTCCCAAGTTTGTTGAGTTCCTCCAAAGAGATGGCCACTGTACCCTGCAGGTGAGGAGCACTTTGAGACACTTGTAGGATGTTTTTTAGCAAGTGGTATTGCGGGTGACGAGTCTTGTGTTTTTCCAGTTCGAGGCGGCGTGGGCCCTCACCAACATCGCCTCAGGGACCAGCTCGCAGACTCGCATCGTCATAGAGGCCGGCGCTGTGCCCATCTTCATCCGTCTCCTAAGTTCAGACTTCGAAGACGTCCAAGAGCAGGCGGTGTGGGCCCTCGGGAACATTGCCGGCGACTCCCCAGACTGCAGAGATTATGTTTTATCTGAAAATATCCTTATGCCTTTACTACAGTGAGTTGGGGGTGTTGTTTCCTTAGCAGAACTTATTATGACAGTTGTGTTTTGTTGTATTATGTCATGTATATGTCATCAGAAGGATAGGCAAAGGAGTGACTCCCCAGACTGCAGAGATTGTTTTCTATCTATATCTCCAGGCCCCTGTATCTTAACCCATATACATATTAACCCTTGGTCTGACATCATACCCCAAAACTAGTCAAGCTTACTGGGTACTCATATCTTTACTTATTTACTTATAGAACTTGTTTAAATCTTGGTCTCTCTCTAACCCCCAAAAAGACCCAAGACATTAATTTCTCTGATCTCAATCATCCCTTCATGCTCCCTCATGGTAACTTCCCTCCAGGGGGTGACTGTGGCAGAATTGTCTCCATATCTCCCCGTTCTGGCACTCCCTTGCAGCACACTCATTCCTGCTGCTCCCAACTCTCTCGCTCCAGTACTTTCTCACCTTATTGATCCATTTCACAGGTGGTCTTCCCCTGACACCCTCTCCCTCAATCCTTCCTCATTCACTCTCTTCACAAATACATTCTCATTCATTCTCATCATGTGTCCAAACCATCTCAGCACACCATCTATAAATATCCCTGTGCCTTAAGTACAGTGAGTCAGCATTAAAAGTGACCTTCCTCTAACCAACATCATACACTTTCCAGGCTCCTCAGTAAGTCAACTCGCCTCTCCATGACCCGCAATGCTGTGTGGGCTCTCAGTAACCTGTGTCGGGGGAAGAACCCGCCCCCAGACTTCGCCCGTGTCTCACCCTGCCTCCCCGTGCTGTCGCGGCTCCTGTTCCATAGCGACGCCGATGTGCTGGCAGATGCTTGTTGGGCCCTCAGCTACCTCAGTGACGGGCCCAATGAGAAGATACAGGCCGTCATTGATGCTGGGGTGTGCCGCAGACTGGTTGAGCTGCTAATGTGAGTGATTTTTATTTCTTATTGTTTAGCATCCTTGTTATTACTTATTTTTGTGTGATGGCCTTATTTTCCCTTGTCAGTGAGTATTTCTTGGAGTATAGGGTCTAGCCTATTTCTCAGAGCATAAGTAGATGTATATTGACTGTTTTTGTTACTCATTCTGTTTTATTTAGCTGAGCAGTTCATAGTCATTTTGTTTTATTTAGCATAGCAGTTTATACTCATTTTGTTTTATTTAGCAGAGCAGTTCATAGCAGGCTTTTTTTGTATCTTTATGTTTTGCCCTTGAGCTGTTTCCTCCACTATAAAATCAAAACAAAAACAATGTATGGGTCTGGACAGCAGCATCACCCACTTCATGGCCTAATCTCTTCTGTCTGATTCATATTTCCTCACCGTTTTTAATCTGCTTTTGACATGTAATTTCGACTCAAGGGGCATCAAAAGTTCCCTTGTCGAAAGCCCTGGCTGATCCTTGGCTATGGGAGATGGGGCGGCATGATAAGGGTGGTGTGTTTCTCGGACATTGAGAAGCAACGTTGCCCTTTTTCAGGTTCAATCAACACAGCGTGGTGGCGGCGGCGCTCAGAGCGGTTGGCAACATTGTAACCGGCGATGACGTCCAGACACAGGTGGGTGGGGCTGTGTTGTTGTTGTTGTTGTTGTCTCCTTATTCTTCTTGTTTATTTGTTCATCTTTTTCGTAAACTACTTCTTCCTTATCTTTTTTTCTTCGTGATTCTTCTTGTTTTTGGTTCTTTTCTTCTTGGTCTTCCTCTCTGTTCTTCTTTTTCTTGGTTCTTCATTTTCTCTTTTTTTCTTCTTCTTTGTTTTCATTTTCTTTGTTCATCTTCATCTTCTCTTTTTTTTCTTCTTGGTTCTTTGCTTCTTCTTCTTCTTTGTTTTCTTTGTTCTTATCTTGCACACTTTCAGTAATTATTCTTACTCATGTACTGTTCTTTTCCCATCGCAGGTTATTTTGAACTGTTCCGCGCTCCCCTGCCTCCTCCACCTGCTGTCGTCTCCCAAGGAATCCATCCGCAAAGAAGCTTGCTGGACAATATCAAACATCACCGCCGGCAACCGCTCGCAGGTAACGTTCACACACTCTGACAAAGGGCCATTTCTTCCTCACACCCTGACCAGTATTTTTGTATGTGAGAATGTGTGTGAATAATATCAAACAGTTTTGGAGACTGGAAGAAAGTGGAGGGATGTGGTGCTAGATGTTGCCTCAGTACGTTTCATATCTTTGAACTGAGTCTAAGGTGATGCTATTAGGAGAGACTTGTTAACTAGAGAAGCCTTTGACACAGTGAGAGAATTTTAGGATTGAGATGCGCTATTTGAAGAGGGAAATAGATTCTCGGCAGGAAGACAACAATGTAAGAAGCCTTTCACACGATGAGAATTTAGGGTTGAGATGCACTGTTTGAAGATGGAAAAGACTCCACAGGAAAACAACAGAGTATCACAAAGTAGGAGGGAAAGTACAGGTGTGAATAGTGTTTTGAAGTAGATGGTTGAAAATCCTAACCTTCAGTAACCATGTGTGTGTGTATTGAAGAGGGAAATAGGTTCTCAACAGGAAAACAACAGAGTATCACAAAGTAGGAGGGAAAATACAGGTGTGAATAGTGTTTTGAAATAGATGGTTGAAAATCTTAACCTTCAGTAACCATGTGTGTGTATATTGAAGAGGGAAATAGGTTCTCAACAGGAAGACGACGGAGTAACGCAAGGTAGAAAAATAATACCAGGTGTCAAAGTAGATAATTTAATAGATAACTGATGATATGAACCTCCAGTAACCGTGCATTTTTAACTTTTTATAATTTTACGATTTTATGCTGTCATTTTATCCGGCGGTTGTGGCGCCATGATTCCAGTCCAATTAATCAATCAATCAGTCCAGTAACCGTGTGTGTCTTCCGCAGATCCAAGCCGTCATCGATTGCAACATCTTCCCCGTGCTGATTGAGATCCTGGGCAAGGCAGAGTTCAAGACGAGAAAGGAGGCGGCGTGGGCCATCACCAACGCTACCTCCGGCGGCACCCCAGCGCAGATCAGATACCTTGTGGAACACGTTAGAGTCCCTCACATGATTTTGTTTACCTTCTCTAATTTGTGTTGTGTTGTTAGATGTTTTAACCCTTTCGTTGCTAAACGCTTGCAGCGAGCACAGCGTAACTTGCCGGTGGTGCTAAATGCTCGCTGCAACCTCCAGTTGCACTCAAATTTCCCGCATATGGAAGTGTTCCAACACTTTCTCACACCACAACATTGCCAATTCAGTGGGTTTTCCACGAAATTTGGTGGAAAAATCATATCAGCCTAGCGTGGAAAAGCACGGAAAATCTAAAGACGAGTAACTGGTGGATGTTGTTGACCAATATAGTGGCATTTTTGCATAGCTTCACCTACCACCTAACTGATATTTTGACCAAATAGTCGTAAATTTTGCAGTTGGCAATTCTACCCTGCCAGCACCCCATCAAGACATCTACTCAGTAGTTGCCTCAATATGGCTGACCGTCACGCATGCATAAATGTACGTCTTCACAGGCAACACCCCCTGAACGTGCCTGTATGTTCGCAGGAGAGGCTTACATTACCAAATCTTATAGATCTTGGCCTCCTCTTTCCAATGGTGTTTTTGTTTTGTAGCTGTGATGAATAGTTTTTGAGATACAGTGGTTAAAAGAGATCCCTTTCTCCTACTGGGGTGCCCGAGTGCGCCTGGGGGGATGGTCTCGTTGCAAGCACTTAGCAATGAAAGGGTTAATAGCTCTACAATTTTTAAAGTAGCGAAGTCTTTCATTATTTATTATGTTGGGTTAAATTTGTAGTTTTGGTCAGCACTACTCATTCCTACCTCATATCTTGCAGCTTGTTTTTTTATATTGGGCCATCAACACTAACACAAGGAGGATTTTTAATTAAGATATCTACGAATTTTGTGGAAAAATAGAATTGTAGTTATTATAATGAAAAATAATGCAAAGAATGTAAGGGGAATATACTTTTTGGCTTATTACTTGCTTATAAAGTTATGCATAAAGTGTGAAAGGAATTGACCTCTCTCTTGGCTACTCTTTACTTTTTACTTTTGTGGGAGCGGCAAGGAGCGGTCTTTTTTTTTTTTTTTTTTGTGTGTGTGTGTGTGTGTGTGTGTGTGTGTGTGTGTGTGTGTGTACCCTTTTTGTTGCCCTTGAGCTGTATCCTTTGGTGTAAAAGAAAAAAAAAAGCATTGTGAAAGTCAAGTGGTAGAAGAAACCCAAATAGAAATGAGAACTTCGGACCATCTTGGAGGAAAGGTTAATGTCTCCCAAAACCTCTTATATATAATATCTTCCTTGTCTCCCAGGGATGCATAGCCCCTCTGTGCGACCTGCTGACGGTGATGGACGCCAAGATAGTGCAGGTGGCGCTGAACGGCATCCAGAACATCCTGCAGCTGGGTGAACAGGAGGCCAAGACAACCTTCGGCGTGAACCCCTACGCTGTGCTGGTGGAGGAGTGCTATGGTGAGTGTGTGCGGGTGTGTGGGTGTGTGTCCTTGTCTCTCCATTATTTCTTTCTTCCCATCTTTGTTTCTTCCTGCCATTCTTCTTCCTCACATTTTTGCCTTCTCGTGTGTGTGTGTGTGTGTGTGTGTGTGTGTGTGTGTTATCAGTGAAACAGTTGCTCTCGGCCTAACAGCGCCTCAATTTCTGACTGGCCAGGACGAGATTGAGTTCCAGCAAAGTAATGAGAACGTTGAGATTGACATTGTGTGTGTAATTGTGTGTGTGTTATAGTGAAAGAGTAGTGCTAAGTCTAACACCACCTTAGTTTGTGGCAGTTCTGGACAAGATCGAGTTCCTTCAAAGTCACGAGAACCTTGAGTTTGACTGTATGTGTGTGTGTGTGTGTGTGTGTGTGTGTGTGTGTGTGTGTGTGTGTGTGTGTGTTATTAGTGAAACCGTACCGCTCTTCCTTACACCACCTCAATTTGCGACAGGCTTGGACAAGATCGAGTTCCTGCAAAGCCATGAGAACCTTGAGATCTACCAGAAGGCCTTTGAGATCATTGAGCACTACTTCGGGGGTGAGGAGGAGGACTCGAAGGTGGCGCCCCCCGTGGACGAGTCGGGCAACCAGTTCCAGTTCAACCCGGAAGCTGGCGCCCCCCCGCAGGGAGGGTTCAACTTCTAACAGGACCCGCTGGACGCTGAAGTACATTTCTATAAAGCTAGGAACCTATAAAGCTTTGTCATTATGGGACTTTTTCCAGAAGCCGCGTTTATTGTGTTATTTGGGGTACTTTCCACGCCTGGACATCAGTATATCACAAGGTCATTTTTAGTGAGTTTTAGTGAATAAAATGATGATTATTTTCATTGGCACCACGAGTTTGTTTTTATGGTTTCTTGTCATGAGTTAAAAGCAAAATACTAAATCGCAACCTGGTGTACCAATCCCTGTGGCTTTAGAATATTTTAAAGATCGTTTGGGACATGCACTCACAGCCTTGTTTGCCGTGCACAGCCAAGTATAAATAATCTGGCTGTGGATGGACTTGTAAGCTTTAAGTCCAGGATGTTATGTAAAAATCCAGCTGCAATTACACATTTTGCCTGATGGAAAGATTGGCCATGAACCCGTCACAAAAAGTTACGTCATGTCCCTAGTTAGTAATATCTGATGTCCAGGAGAGTACGTCCTCGTCATTTGATTTGCTCTACATATAATGAAATATGTAAAGTCTTTTCACAGAGTATATTAAAACTTACATACTTTGTTCTTCCCAAATCTGTGTAACAGTACTCCTAGAGTCAACTTTTACTCCTTACACTGCTCTCTCTCTCTCTCTCTCTCGCTCTCTCTTTCCTGTAACAGTCGCTTCACAACAATCTGAAAACCGTGATTTATAAAGTCAAAAGATGCACTTCCATCATCCCCTAATGACTATAAATCTCTCCTAACATAGTCAGTCACTTCATGAACCTCTATGTCCAGCTGGTGTCCACAGGAGGCTATCGACAAAACTCATAAAAAAAAAGAAAAAAAAAAAGATTTTGTTAAGAAGAGTTTTATTAGTTAACTTTTAATGAAATGATGAGTGTAAAAGAACAGTTTTGGTGCATAACTTTAATGAATTTGTTTTTTATCGGTGCCAACTTTGGGTGTGTTCTGCCTTGAGAGTACATGCTGCAGCGATTCCTTGTCCTTGTTTGTTATGCGTTACTTCTTGATGAGATACCACGTCCTTCACAACCTAATCCAATTTTTGATGAGATACCAAGTCCACCACAACCTGATCCACCGAGAGAGCCCAGGTTCGATTTCCGGGCGGAGTTGAGAAATTTGGGCGGCTTTTCCGATACCCTACACCCCTGTCCACCCAGCAGTGAATGGGTACCAGGTATTAATCGGGGGTTGTGTCCCGTCTCCTGGGATCTGTTCCCTTCTATAATTCCTTCCCCTTCTGTCTCTCTACGGCATATGACCACAGATGTTGCGCTGACTAAACGAAACTTCCCAACTTTTCCTGATCCACCTCAGCGATGAGCACAGAGACCACATGCAGCCTACGACCAAATTTTTAAACGCATTGGGCTTCCTTTACGACCATTTCCAAAGGCCGCAGAGAAGATTAACTGGGTTTTCATATGCGATTTTTCCGTTCTGTTCAGTTCATCTATCACTAGGATCACAAAACAGTCCATGAAAAGCCCAGCACCTTCCACAAGAGGCTTTTCTAACAGGCAAACTGAGAACATAAGAACATAAGGAGTCTGCAAGAGGTCGGTTGGGCAATACGTTTAAGAATACAGACCCTAGTGTACTATGACCCCAACATTACTTAATAACTGCAACACAAGTGGCTGAGTGTACCATTGAGAATCTTTTAGAGCTCATTCATAACTCTGCCAGGATCATTTAACACTGAATTTCAAAGTGTGTGCATTAATAATAGTGTCCCCTACAAGTTATGCATTCCCTTTTTCTCTCGTCGAGGTGTTGACAAGCATTGACCTCCAGTAACATTCATAACTCGCAGGCCGGGCCAACCATAACCTAAACTAAAAATGGGGAAAGGGATTAAATGTTCTCAAGGTGATTAGAGAGAGAGAAAATAGGGAAGTAAAAGGAGAAATGAAAGAAAGCAGGAAAAAATGTGAGGAGAGAGAGAGAGAGGTAACAAACGAAAACGAAAGCATGAACAAGAGTGAGAGAATGAGAACAGAGAGCGAGAGTTTCTGTAAAGGCGTGTATCGGTGAGTTCATTTTTCTGCGCGTGACAGACATTCCCCGTTTTGCTCCATCTTCTAATACAAGTTCCGTCACTTTACCCCCTCGGCTGCAAAATTTTGGTGTTCTCTGACTAATATATAAATAGAATGTACTTTTGAAGGCAGAACACACCCTCACTTGCACCAGTTTATCTGTAATGAGCCAAGGAATATGCGACACACACACACACACACACACACACACAAGACATACGCACACACACACACACTTAGGCGTTGCAATGTTACCACCTCACATTCTCACACCATGTCACATCACCACATACTGTAATTATACCACATAACTCCTCCACTTCCCTGTCCACACTACATCACATCACCACATCATGTCACACCACACCTACCCACACCACGTCACACCTTCCCACATCACACCTAACCTCTCCACATCACACTTAACCACATCAAGTTATATCACACATATTATATTACATCTTAGATTTTCCACCAGAATGGCTAAATTGTTGAGTTTTGGGCATAGGTACATTATGAATTAGTTGTTTGAAAGATTGGCAGTTAGATATTTAGCCCAGAATGAATTTGCACTAAAATATATATATAAAAAAGTTCAACAGGATTCCCTTCTCTGATTCTGTAAATAAAAGTTGGAACTTAAGACTTAGATGTCCAGGGAAGCCACATTTCAGTTGACTTCATTAAAGGATAAAAGACAAAAAAACTTGGTAATATACGTTTAAGAACACTCTCTTAAATTGTAAGTTTGATGAGACAAATTAGTAAATGAGAGACAGTGACTAAGTAAGGAACACGTTGGCACAGCTTCATGAGAGGCAGTGTGCCGTTCAAGACTGGAATTTATAGTTTTCAATGTTTCCTAAGGGTGTAAGGGTTAATACACATAATGGTAAACCTCTCTATGTCGGACTTCACTATAACAAGATTTAGTTTGTTTGAATGTTATTTGTTATTTTTTGAAATGACCTTTGAGGAGACGGCCATGGCAGAAACCTTCAGTCCTTGTCATTGTGCTCCCTCCTGCAAGAGCAACACAGCACCCCTACTCCAGCTGTCCTACTACTCCTGAGCCTTACCAGCTCATTGTGCTGACTCTTCCCATGGCCAGGACACTTTGACGTCACTTTTCTCATTCCAACATTCTAGACTTCACGTCCTTGTGCTGTCACCCACGACACACTTCTTCCACACATCATTGCTCTTGCCTTCTTGTCTTGTCAGCTTCTGCTGTCAGGTTGCTCATTTCCACTACATTCAACCCTCCTCTTGTACCTCATTCCAGGTCCACATTTATCTAATGTAGATCATTACTGATAGATTTCTTACTGCTCAGTTGCATCTCTTCCTCCATGCTCACCTATCTCACTAGAATTTCTCTATATTTTCCTTTGTGGACAGTACTGGATTTTCATGCTTTTCTATCATAACTTGGACTCTGGAACCAGAGTTATCACAATTTGATTAAACTTTTAATACAAATTAAAAAAAAAAATGCCATGATCTACATTTGTTCTCAGTTCTTTAACTTACATTGCCAAGACACCAGAGGTCCTCTCGGGGCGCCATATGACCGCTGTAGTTGCGGGGCCTTGACTACCCACCTCTATAAATCAATTAATCAATCATGTTATCTTGGGGTTTGCAGGTCAACAACAAACCCCATAGTCCTGTAATATCAAGCCCTCAGGCTGTCCTCTGTACAGAACTGTAGAGCTATCCCAGGGCTGTCCTTACACCCCTCACATGGCAAGGTTTACCCTGTCATTGACTCTGAAATGTTTCCTTCTTCTGATCTGTTCACATCATGATCGTCTCCTCACTTCATCGTCTCTTCTGCATGACACAGTATTCTTTGGCTTCCGTCAGTGGCTGAAAATTTTGCTTTGCCCAAAAGTGGCTCCCTCCCCTCAGTCCGATATGGTCAGGGTTTTGCTGTGTGTGTCCTGTGGCCCAGGGTAGTGCTGGGCTGCAAGAGATGGTATCAGTTTTGTTATATATGTGTTATGTTTACAATTCTACCTTCTCCCCAACACACACACACACACACACGAGTACATTATGTGTGCAGGGTTCCCGTGTGTGGCGGGTGGCAGGATGCCCGCCGCGGGGAACACTCCTGCATGCCCACCCTTAGTATGTGTATTTGTTTGTGACTTTCCTGTGAGTGTTTCCTTGAGTCTTGCATTGATTCCACTTTGTTGGTTTGCTTCCACACACACACACACACACACACACACACACACACACACACACACACACACACAGTGATGCCATTGCCATATATTTGTGGTGAGTTGTATTGCACCGTGGAGCTTGATTACTTACTGATCATGTTCAGTATGGCAAAACCCAGTTTATTAAAATTATACTTCTAGTTATATTATAGGGTAGATAAGAAGATGATTTCATAGCTGTAATGTTTTAATTATTGTGTGAATATTCCTGAGCTGCTTTGAGAATGTAAACGCATATTTCTTTTCTCTGATTCCTCTTCTCCGCTCCTCCGGAAGTTTCCATTCTGGTGAAAAAGGTATTTGCAAACACTTACTTGAGGATGCAGAGCTTTATCTTTAGTTACATTCTTTTGAGTAATCTTTAGTATACATATATATATATATATATATATATATATATATATATATATATATATATATATATATATATATATATATATATATATATATATATATATATATATATACCTCCAACACCTATTCTTCAAGCTGTGAAACTGATGAACCAAATATTATGTGAGAGAATATAGTGTTGCTTAATTGTCTCTGATTATTAGTCAGGAAGTAGTGAGGATGATGATGTAAATATGGCTGAAGACTAAATTTCTGTGAGGACTGGTGTCTGTGCAGCAGCTGACGGTGTTACAGCCGGTCGTGGATCACGGGGGCGGCATTATGGCCGCCAGCAGTGGGCCGAGGGAGGCCGCGGGTTTTAAGGAAAATTGAATCAGACTTTTGAGACAGGTTCGGTTGATTTTTTTTCTTTTTTTCAGTAATAAATTTTGATGTGTAGCTTTTTAGGAAAGTAAAAACTGCTAAGTTGAGTATCAAATCTTCAGTTAGACAAATGTTTATCTGTAGAAAGTAAATTGAGAATTTACATGCTAAGTCAATTTGTCATATCAAGATGGCAGTGTGTACATAGAGTTTAGAATTCAGGTGTTCATTTCTGTATTGTGGTCCAAATGGGTTATTAAGAAACAAGAATTTGTTTGGGCAATAATGGTTGCCTGTATTGGGGGTACAAGGATTTGTTTAAGCCACATTCAAGTGTTGGTTTTCCTTTATCGAAATTATAAAAATATTGGAGCTCAGTTCATCATTGGCTGCTTGGCTCACAACTTGCCAACAAATATGTAAAATTTATATTTCCTGTGTGAAGAGCTCTGTGGCAGGTGTTTGTTTTGCCAAAGTTTGGTGATCAAAATATTTAACATTTTGCATCAAGAAGCCAGAAAAAAAACAATTTACAGGCAGTATGACCTTGTTTGTTTTCATTGTTAGCTGACATGCACCTTTGAAGGTGGAGATTTTGGGAAAACTCATGGGAAACTACTTTTTTTTTTTTTGTCTTGTCTGAATTATGAGTCCAAGTGTAGTTGTTTTGGCCCTTCCCTTGTATCTTTAATAGCTCAAGTACTTTTTTGCCATCATTTTTCTAATATGTGATCAAGGATTAGTCAGCTTTGTTAGTTTATTTCTCACGAGAGGCTGTGTCGGCAATAGGGTCAGCCAAGTGTGTGCTCGTTGTAGAGTGCATTGTGTGCGGTCCGTGTGCGTGGGAGTGGCCAAGGTGCACGTGATAGTATGCTGTCCATGAACATATTTTCTATTGACGCGTGTGTGTGACGCATGCATGGACGGACGCGTGGGTGGACATGTGTATATGTGTATGTATGTATGTATGTATATTTATGACAAGAGTGAATGTGTGAAACTTTTTATATTAATTTGTTATTAAAAGTAGATGTAATGATAGTTATTATTGCAATTTATGAACTGCACTTGACTGTAGTCAGAATACTTTGCAGAGATTGATAAACATTGTATGCATTCTACCAGTATCTCCATGTTCACAAAAGAAACACTCTTGTTAATGTATTCAATTGAATTTTGTTTTACTCATGTGCAGTGACCAATGGGAAAACTTCAGAATAGTGACATCTAGGAAGGATGGAAAAAAAAAAAAAAAAAGTGTCCTACAAACGTGAACATGGCCCTGAAAAGCTGAAAACACCTGCGTTATCAATAGTGCATTTTACAAAGCATGAATTGTACTTTGTGCTTCCTAAGTGACTTAAAAATCCTTCTTTTGTGAGCATTGAAAGTTAACAGTGGCGGTGAGTCTGGTGGTTCAAAACGAGGCGAGAAACATGCCGTGAATGGGTGTGGATGCTGGTGACTCAAGCAGATCAATGACACAAGACACTACTGACTTTAAGCAAAGAAGTCGTGACGTGTGAAGTGAAAATCAAGAAAAATAACTTTGGATGTAGCCGTGCGTGCGCCAGTGGTGACGTCTCCTTCTCGAGTGAGTGTACCAGTGAAAAAGGTGTGTACAAGTGACATACTGAACCTCGTGTGCATTGCCTGTGGGACTTTTTCTTTTCTTTTTTCATATTTGTGTGATGACAGTGATGCGTTGCCGTGTGAACAGACTATTGCTTTGAACCCTTCTGAATGCATGGTAGAGGACAAATGGTTACTTTTTTTTTTACTTGTGGAGTAAGAGAAGCCTCGTTGCTTCTTGAGGATGCCTATCAGATTTGTTCCCAACTGACAGCGTGCTTTCTCTGAGCCAAGGCGAGTCATTATGCTAGTGTGGGTGGATGTGTTAGTGTTGTCTGGGACCTTGTAACTACTACTTCTGACCTTGCAAACGGCCTTCACATGAATTGCATTTGTCGTACAGGACGCCCTCTGTCGCTGTACACTTCCCAGCTCAGTATTTTGTTGCCTATCATCTCAGGCCTCGCTGACAGGTCTTGTGTCGACAACCACTAATAGTTCTGTTGGCGCCCTCGCAGCCTTGTTCCTGCATCTGCTTTTTCCTTTTTTTTATAATGTTTACATGGTGAGAGGTCCCAGCAACACTCAAGGCCCATGCATTGCCTCAGGAAGCAATACATGATGCCATTGTGATAGTGAAGTTAGTGATAGTGGCTACGATATTGTGGGTAGTAATGGAATAGGTATCACCTGTATTACATGGCGTGAATGTGATCTGATGGTGACGAGTATGTGTGGATCTTGAGTAAATGATGCTCCCTGACCCACATCGACTTTCCTTGTGACGCCTTAAACCGTGTTCCTCTTCCTCCCTCCAGACAGAATCAGGGTGAATGCCACAGCTGCTTCCATGGTGGATGGTGTGATTCTCTTCATTGAGTTAGCTTTAAGGCCTCCATCCGTGGGGCATCTTCCAGAGACGTGGCGCATTTCAGACAGATCAGGGAAGGCAGCGTCATTGTGGACAGTTCTCACCACAAAGCCAAATCTCAAATGTTACTGATGATGTTGCCTTTTTACTGTGTTTGAAATGTGCCACGTCAACTTGACATCTTCCAGAGGCGTGACATGTTTCAGACAGACCAGGGAAGGCAGTGTCATGTTTAACAGTTCTTAATACAAAGCCAAATCTCAAGTGTTACTGATGACGTTGCCTTAGTGTGTTTGAAATATGTCGCGTCCACTCTTCAGACACATGGTAGTCCCTTCCTAGAGTATCACCCACAGATTCTGACACATAACTGTGATGGTTCCCTCGATGATTCAGTGATGCGTTCGTGTTGTTCAGTAAATCAGGCTGAATTGTCAGGGAAGAAAATACTGGCCGTCTCCTTGAAGGCCCCAGTCATCAAAAGCGTAATTTAGGGCTCAAAGTATTCATAAATAAATATATATATATACATATATTTTTCCCCAGCGTGCAGGTTTTGTCTCTCAAATCTTGGTCCCCTGAGGGTAGGAACAGTGTTAGAGGTACAACAGAATCTTAAAGTTTCCTAAATGCCACAGAACTTTTGGACTCTAGACCTGCAACTAATGGTTTCATGGTGAGGGAAAAGTTGCTCTAGTCAATTTTCAGGGGAGCCTCAGTATGCTCTGCCCACTACTAGTCTGCTGGTCACTGATTGGCTAGCAGCTCTAGGCAGCGTGCCTCCCACCCATCAGGAGTCCCAGGCCACGCCACACTACAAGTTCTACTTTTGTTCTCCATAACTCACTGATACCATAATACTTGCCTGCTTTCTTCATCACTAGATGGTAAAATGATAGGGATTACTGCTGTGTTAAAAATAAATAAAGATATATGAAATAGATGAGGTAACACAAGTTGAAGTCTGGTGTTTGAAATATTCATCTCACATTCTACTCCGTGATAATTTTTCATGGAAACAAGAAGCTGCTGTTGGCACAAACAGTTGCATGAGATAAGAGAAAGCTCATGAACACGACAGCATTATAAGATTTTATGTTCTACTGTCTAGATGAAGCAACTAAGGAAGTATTTTGTGATACAGTGAGTTACAGAAAACAGAAGTAGAACTTGTAGTGTGGGGCGGCCTGTGTTAGTTGATGAGTGGGGGACAGGCTGCCTCGTGCCACCGTCCAATCAGTGACGAGCAGAAAAGGTGGGCAGAACCTCTGGAAGCTACTCAGAAAACTGCCTTAGTTATCAGCCTACCCAGTTAGGCATCTATTATATGCTGTACATACTTACTTAAGGTCAGTCATGTAAAAGTTGATCCCCTCAAGGGTATGATAATTTTGAGCAATAGAGTGTAGCGTAGAAATGTAGTATCCATTTTAAAGTTGAACTACTTCAACTTTGCTGTTAGTTTAAAATAACTGACCTTGACGCAGGAACAGCCAGCAGGTGTCCCTCGCTTGAGCTGATCTTACTAAGTTCACCAATTTACCTTCACTCGTCTTGAATTAGCTTGTAGGTAAAGTAACAAGGGCTCATGAGATTATTAATTTTACAGTCAGTTATTTTGTTTTTAATGTGTCATTGGGGTTGTCAATACTGGACTGACAGGTGTTGGGTTACAATGTCTCATTCTGTCTTGTTTCCTTATGGGTTACCTGTCCTTCAGGGCTTTACTTCTTACTGTCAGGATCTCACTCTGCCATCTTATCTTGGTGAGCAGCTTCCCCACACCTTGTTAACTTAAGGCATCCTTCCCTTCTGCTGCTCTTAGTGTCAGGGAATGGCTGTGCTCTCCCCTTCAGTGTGCTGCAGAGGCTGGATGATGGGTGGATGTGACGCCAGGAACACCTTGGGCAAAAGTACAACACATTATGACAACTTGTGTCTGACTGAGAATGGTAACGACAGGTTGCCTCAGCAGGGAGTGAGGCTCAGATGGTGAGTGAGTGAGTGATGTGAGGGTGAGGCGAGGGGAGGCGGGAGGCAGCTGAGAGGACTGGCTTGGAGGGAGGGTTTGCAGGCAGGTGAGGCGTGGCATGCATGGAGAGGAGAGAGTGGTGTGGCAGTGGCTGCTGGCTGTGATTGTTTACTGTTCTAAGTGTGGAGACAGTAACTGGTACTAAGTGTAGGGCTGGACAGTAATAGGATGGGGACTGACAGGCTGTACATACATGACATCAGAAAGACTGTACCTCTGTGGTGTAGTAGGTAGCACACCAAGGTATGAATCTGCTGGGCCAGGATCAATCCCGGCTCAGGGCAGCTGGGGCCCAGGTCACCCAGCTGTTCATGGGTTCCCACCACAGGCTCAAGGGCATTGAGGAGGTGAGCCCAGACACCACACACAGCCTAGTGCATGGCTCCAATATTACTCTTAATAACTGCAATAATCTGGATAGCACCATGTACGGCCTTTTAAAGTTTATTCATAACTCTGCTGCAGATGTGTTGGGTCTACCTTTTCCTAGCCACTGTTTCAGAAAGCTAAGGTTTGGCTGAACTGTGTGGTCAGTATTGCCTAGTGTTAAGAATGTCTTAAATTTGGGTTGGTTTACTGGTCCACAAAGGATACTCTTGGCTCTTACATAGGTGGCTGTTATTTGGTTTGTATTTAATTATTTTTAGCCAGTTTCTGAGGTTCACAGACACAGTTTAAGATTTGAGAGGTGAAACCTGTCCCCCCCCCCCAAAGCCATTGGTTTTGATAGTGCATGATCTCACACACACACACACACACATGTAGGCAAGGAACATTCACAACTATAAAGCTAATCTGAATAAAAATATATATAGAGACAGGATAACACAACACTAACTTTAATTCTACATACTTAAACTAGGTACACACACACACACACACACACACAAATCTTTCAAACTGTAGTGTAAGTCCTTCTCAGACGTGCTGAGGTGAACGTTATTGCTACAAGTTCTTGGCTTGCCTGGCGGCTGCCTTGTCCAGTGCAAGCAACAGTTCATTGTGACATTATAATATTCTGTTGACAGACCCACTCCGGTGTGGCTGGTAACATTAATAAATTCAGAGGACTTGCCACGGTGATATTATTTGAACTAGTGGTTTCCATCATGCTTCACCAGGGCTGTGTTGTTGGTTGGTCTAAATTCATAACTTGCTGGTCAAGTGATTTCTATACACCAAGGTCTATCAGGGTGGTGTGGGGCTTCAAGAAAATTCAAATTTGATAACTTGATTGGCAAAAACAGACTCCAAACATTAAACTTCTTTTACAACTTTCAAAGACATTTTCTGAGGGGATAGACAGCCATGAAACAGCTGTAGCAGCAGCAGCAGCAGCAAGACCAACCTGACAACTATAAAAATGTACATTTTAATTATCACAAATTTCAAATTTGAACTGGTCATTGTTCTCAAGTGAAAACAATGAAGCAAGCTGTTATTTAACTTCACTTCAGAGATGTTAATTCATATAATCATAGTAACATCATTTATTTCCTTTGTCGTGCGGCGGTGGTTGTGGCGGTGGTTGTGGCGGCAGCGTAGGAAGCAGACCAAAGACAAAAAAAGCGTGAATGGTGAGGGTGTGAAAGGCGGCTGACGGTGAAGGAAGAGACGGAGGTGTTTGGAGTGAGACGAGTGAGAGGCCTTCCAGTAAGTGTTGAGGTGTGTGCAGCGAGTGGAAGTGTTCATCTGGACATTGAACATAAGTGCTGTGTGGTGTACAAGGTGAGAGTTGGAATTAGGAATGCATGATTTTTTTTTCCTTCAGGTGTAATGGAAACTACTGATCATATCTTGGAATAAAAGTTCTCAGTAAGGCGGTTGTGTGCGGCGGGGCAGAGGTTGCTGTATCCTTTGTATGGTGCTGGTGGATGAGCTGCTCTGAGGCAGTCAACTTTTAGTGATATAATTGTGTAATTTTTTTTATTTATACGAATGAAGGAAGGCACAGGCCCTGAAATAAAATCAGAAAAGTAAATTCCTTGCTGTGTTGATCCACAAAGGTGTTTGGTGACTCTCCAGGTACAAAGACAAGCCTTGAAAGTGCTCTAAGGGTGGAGTTACATTGGTTCAGAGTCTTGGGTCCATATTATTAACCCCTCCACTGTGGATTTCCTACAAGCAGACATCACCAAGCTACAGGAGTGGAACAAAAAGTGGCTGTTACAGTTCAATGAAGAATAATGTAAAGTTATGCACCTTGGGAGGGGAAATCCACTTAATCCAGCATACCAATACCACATGGGAAACACTCCACTATCCACCACAGAAGCAGAGAATGACCTGGGTGTATATGTTACCAGGCTACCAGTGAAGGCCAAATCCATGCCAATTGCAGTGGACGGGTTAAATGTACCAAGCTCTCTCTATCATTATTTCCCAAGGCACAGAGAAGGGTAACTAGGTTCTCAAGGGTTCTTTCTCCATTCAAGGCACGGAGGATATGTAAAACTATCACTGGGATCACAAAACAATCTATGGGAATCTCAGCAACTTTCACAAGAGGCTTTTCAAACTGGTAAACTGAGGGGTTGATATGTTTAACCGTGTAGCAGCGATGGGCCAAATTTGTGGCTTTACCGTGTAGCAGCGACGGGCCAAATTTGTGGCTTTACCGTGTAGCAGCGATGGGCCAAATTTGTGGCTTTACCGTGTAGCAGCGATGGGGCAAATTTGTGGCTTTACCGTGTAGCAGCGACGGGCCAAATTTGTGGCTTTACCGTGTAGCAGCGATGGGCCAAATTTGTGGCTTTACTGTGTAGCAGCGATGGGCCAAATTTGTGGCTTTACCGTGTACCAGCGATGGGCCAAATTTCTGCCATGATATAAACCCCCAAAATAGATGATGCATAAACTGATCACCAATGCTTTGCTATATATTATGAAATGGTTTGTGGGAGGGATGATTTTTTCTCATTTTTCTCGCTTAGAGGGACCATTAAGAAACATGGTCCCCGCTGCTACCGGGTTAATAATACAAGCTTTGGTGTCCGAGCCAGGTCCTCATTGGTCTGTCTGGCATTTGGTAACATTATCATTGTGACAAGTAGCACTCACTCACGACCTTGAACAAACTGCTTACTCTCAGCGGCGTGACCTTTCAAAGACTGACACCTCTACATCTTCAATTCATGGAGCGAACTTAACCATTCTCAGAAAAATGTCACGGCTGACTTTTAAAACTAGTTGAAGCAGAAGACACAGAAGAGAGGGGAGAATGAGCTTGAGGTCTGGTGGAAGGGGATATATTTAGTGTGTCCAAAAGGCAGCGTTGCGGATTTAGTTAATGTTGCTACAGAAATAGGAGGAAGAGGATAGTGGAGTGAGGATGTATTTAGCATGTTAATAAGGTAGCACTGTGGATGTAGTTAAGTGTAGCTACAGAAATACGAGGAAGTGGATGGTGAAGTGGGGATGTAGTTAAGTGTAGCTACAGAAATACGAGGGATTGGATGGTGAAGTGGGGATGTAGTTAAGTGTAGCTACAGAAATACAAGGAAGTGGATGGTGGAGTGGGGATGTAGTTAAGTGTAGCTACAGAAATAAGAGGAAGTGGATGGTGGAGTGGGGATGTAGTTAAGTGTAGCTACAGAAATACAAGGAAGTGGATGGTGAAGTGGGGATGTAGTTAAGTGTAGCTACAGAAATACGAGGAAGTGGATGGTGGAGTGGGGATGTAGTTAAGTGTAGCTACAGAAATACAAGGAAGTGGATGGTGAAGTGGGGATGTAGTTAAGTGTAGCTACAGAAATACAAGGAAGTGGATGGTGGAGTGGGGATGTAGTTAAGTGTAGCTACAGAAATACAAGGAAGTGGATGGTGGAGTGGGGATGTAGTTAAGTGTAGCTACAGAAATACAAGGAAGTGGATGGTGGAGTGGGGATATAGTTAAGTGTAGCTACAGAAATACGAGGAAGTGGATGGTGAAGTGGGGATGTAGTTAAGTGTAGCTACAGAAATACGAGGAAGTGGATGGTGAAGTGGGGATGTAGTTAAGTGTAGCTACAGAATTAGGATGCTGTAAAATGTGAGGGATTGAAAACATGTGTGACCAGTGTAGCAAACTTGACCCAGACACCTGTTTTGGGGGGAGACCGCTTGGAGAAGGAAGAAGAAGTAGAAGTAGAAGAGATAGAAGAAGAGGTAGAAAAAGAAAGAAGAAGAGATGGAGGTATGTTGATGCTGATACAGACTTAAGAAACAGCAATGAAAAGAAAGCCAGGCGTTGATGATTCCGAGTGACAATGAAGAAGAAGTAGAAGTAGAAGAGAAGAAATAGAAGCAGAGGTAGTTCATGATTCCAAGAGAGACAATGAAGAAGAAGTAGAAGAAGAAAAGGAAAGAAGAAAAGAAGAGATGGAGGTGTGTTGATGCTGATACAGACTTAAGAAACAGCAATGAAAAGAAAGCCAGACGTTGATGATTCCGAGAGCGACAATGAAGAAGAAGTAGAAGTAGAAGAGAAGAAATAGAAGCAGAGGTAGAAGAAGTAGAAAAGGAAAGAAGAGGAGATGGAGGTATGTTGATGCTGATAGACTTAAGAAACAGCAATGAGATGAAAGCCAGGCGTTGACGATTCCGAGAGTAACAATGAAGAAGAAGTAGAAGAGAAGAAGTAGAAGTAGAAAAAGGAAGAAGAAGAAGAGATGGAGGTGTGTTGATGCTGTTAGACTTAAGAAACAGCAATGAAATGAATGCCAGAAGTTCATGATCCCGAGAGTGACAATGAAGAAGAAGTAGAAGTAGAAGAGAAGAAGAAGAAGTAGAAAAGAAGAAGAAGAGATGGAGGTATGTTGATGCTGTTAGACTTAAGAAACAGCAATGAAATGAAAGCCAGAAGTTGATCCCAAGAGTGACAATGAAGAAGAAGAAGAAGTAGAGAAGAAATAGAAGAAGTAGAAAGAAGTAGAAAAGAAGAAGAGATGGAGGTATGTTGATGCTGTTAGACTTAAGAAACAGCAATGAAATGAAAGCCAGAAGTTCATGATCTCGAGAGTGACAATGAAGAAGAAGTAGAAGTAGAAGAGAAGAAGTAGAAGAAGCAGAAAAGGAAAGAAGAAGAAGAGATGGAGGTATGTTGATGCTGATAGACTTAAGAAACAGCAATGAAATGAAAGCCAGAAGTTCATGATCCCGAGAGTGACAATGAAGAAGAAGTAGAAGTAGAAGAGAAGAAGTAGAAGAAGTAGAAGAAGAAAGAAGAAGAGGAGATGGAGGTATGTTGATGCTGTTAGACTTAAGAAACAGCAATGAAATGAAAGCCAGGCATTCATGATCCCAAGAGTGACAATGAAGAAGAAGAATAAGTAGAAGAGAAGAAGTAGAAGAAGTAGAAAAGGAAAGAAGAAGAAGAGATGGAGGTATGTTGATGCTGTTAGACTTTAGAAACAGCAATGAAATGAAAGCCAGAAGTTCATGATCCCGAGAGTGACAATGAAGAAGAAGTAGAAGAGAAGAAATAGAAGAAGTAGAAGTAGAAGAAGAAAAAGAAAGAAGAAGAAGAGATGGAGGTATGTTGATGCTGTTAGACTTAAGAAACAGCAATGAAATGAAAGCCAGAAGTTCATGATCCCAAGAGAGACAATGAGAGATGCTTGCAAGGTGAGATGAGTGAAAAGAGGGGGTCAGTCTGGTTCTAATGAGTGGTTCTTCAGGTTCATGGTACAGAGGAAAGGTCAAACTAGCAATAGGGTCATAAAACTACTCCCGGAAATGCCTACAACTCCTACGAAAGCCTTGTCAAATATGTGTTCTTGGGCGGCGAAGTGTTTTGTAATATGACCCAAAATCTCACATTCCCACACTTTCAGCTCACAACAACACTTTCAAATGCCACAAAGGAGATAAGACCCATATAATTAAACCCTTCGGAGCCTTAGTGCTATTTGAAAAGGCTCTCGTGGAAGCTGTCAGGATTTCCAAGCGTGGTTTCATGACCCTGGTGGTAGTTTTGCAAGGCTTCCGCGCTGTGAACGGGGAAAATCACTCTTGGCAAACTGACCTATCTCCTCTCTGGCCTTAACCCGGTAGCTGTGGGGATCATGTTTCTTAATGGTCCCTATAACCGAGAAAAATGAGAAGAAAATCATCACTCACGCAAACCATTTCAGAATATATATCAAAGCATTTATGATCAGTTTATGCATCATCTATTTTGGGGGGTTTATATCATGGCAAAAATGTGGCCCGTCGCTGCTACACGGTAAAGCCACAAATTTGGCCCGTCGCTGCTACCGGGTTAAAGAATAGTCATAAGAATCTAAAGCGTTTGATAATAGCTAAGTCTGGTTCTCATAAGAGTTCTTTCACATTCATGGTGCAGAAGCCTTGTCAAACTATCACCAGGCTCATAGAACTACCCATGGAAACACTACTAACACAACCTCTATAAAAGTCTTTCACAACAAATACTTTAAAGGCTTCATATTAAGTCACATTCTCAAGAGAGTTATGTTACATCCACATTGCAAAAGCCTTGTCAAACTATCACCAGGCTCATAACACTACCCATGGAAACACTACTAACACAACCTCTATAAAAGTCTCTCACAACAAATACTTATAAAAGCCACATTTTAAGTCATGTTCTCAAGAGAGTTATGGTACACCCACATTGCAAAAGCCTTGTCAAACTATCACCAGGTTCATAACACTACCCCCATGGAAACACTACTAACACAACCTCCATGGAAGCCTCGTCGAATGTGGGTGTGTGACTCTCGAAATGGTTGTGAATATGGACCCAAGACTTTGCAGGGAAGGTTTTACATGGGTGGTTATGGTGAGGGAAGGACTTATACGGCATTAGTAAGGCTGATACCCCTCTTCTCTCCTCTCCTCTCCTCTCCCTTCCCCCTTTTTTCCTTTCTCTCTATCCCCTACTTCTATCTCCTCTCGCACCCCTCTTTCTCCTTCCTCTTCCTACTCTTCTTCTTCTTCTTCCTCACCCTCCCTTCTTTTTCCTTCCTATCCCTTCTCTCTCTCTCTCTTTCAACTTCCTTTTCCTTCCCTTTTTTTCCTTCCTCACCCTCTCCTCTTTTTTCCTTCCTATCCCTTCCCTCTTTCTCCTCTCCTTTCCCTTCCCTCCTCTCCTTTCCCTTCCCTCCATCTCCTTCCTCACCCTCCCCTTCATCTCCTTCCTCACCCTTCCCTTCATCTCCTTCCTCACCCTCCCCTTCATCTCCTTCCTATCCCTCCCCTCTTTCACCTTCCTAACCCTCCCCTCTTTTTCCTTCCTTTCCCTCCCCTCCATCTCCTTCCTTTCCCTCCCCTCCATCTCCTTCCTCTCCTTCCTTTCCCTCCCCTCCTTCTCCTTCCTATCCCTCCCCTCTTTCACCTTCCTAACCCTCCCCTCTTTTTCCTTCCTTTCCCTCCCCTCCATCTCCTTCCTCTCCCTCCTCTCCTCATCAAGGTGGAACAGAGAACAGACCTGCAGATTGATGCTACACAACTATCAGAAGGGCCTCATGCTGGTGGAAAATTACTAATAGATGACAAAATTTGCTGGTGTGACCCCCTCCTTAAGTCTTTCAACTCCTCGCCTGCAAGCTGTGAGTGTTGATCCCTTTGGTCCTTGTGTTGCTAACTTGCTACTGTATTTCAGGTTTGTCATTTCCAGTCCCCAGCCGATGTGTGTTGGCTTGGTTTACTGTAGGAAGGTGTACTAATGAATTTCTGAGTATACTTGTAAATGCAAGCACCCAACCTAACCTAACCTAACCTAACTTGCTATTGTGTTTCAGCTTTCTCGTCTGCAGTCCCCAGTCGATGTGTGTTGGCTTGGTTTACTGTAGGAAGGTGTACTAATGAATTTCTGAGTATACTGGTAAATGCAATCAATCAAAACATTATATTTAGTGCAAGGAGGAAGGAGAGTTGTTGAATACTATATAGGAAAAGGATAGCAAAAATATAGTTACTGAAGAGAGCGAGAGAATACTAAAATCTTTCATATGGTTAGGAAGGATGTGAGGGAAAGATATATAAAGGTATACTGGTAAATGCAAGCAATCAAAACATTATATTTAGTGCAAGGAGGAAGCAGAGTTGTTGAATATTATATAGGGAAAGGATAGCAAGAATAGAGTTACTGTAGAGAGCGAGAGAATATACTAAGATCTTTCATATGGATAGGAATTAATGTGAGGAAAAGATATAGAGAGTAAGTTAGAAATATATGAAGAAAAGACAAAATATGGTTACTGTGGAGAAAATAGTTACTGTAGAGAGCAAGAGAATACTAAGATCTTTCATATGGTTAGGAAGGATGTGAGGAAAAGATATTTAAAGTAAGCAGTAAAAAATATATGAAGAAAAGACAGAATATGGTTACTGTAAAGACATCCCAGTGTATAGGAACTTATTGAAGGAAGATATACTAGGGTCTGTCAAATGGTTAGGAATTAATGTATGAAAAAATTTATATAAAGTAAGTTAAAATATATACAAAGAAAAGGCAGAATATGGTAACTGTAGAGACATCCCAGTGTATAGAAACTTACTGAAGGAAAATATACTAGGGTCTGTCAAATGGTTAGGAATTAATGTATGAAAAAAATTATATAAAGTAAGTTAAAATATATACAAATAAAAGGCAGAATATGCAAACTGTAAAGACATCCCAGTGTATAGGAACTTATTGAAGGAAGATATACAAGGGTCTGTCAAATGGTTGGGAATTAATGTAAGAAAAATATATATAAAGTAAGTTAAAATATATACAAAGAAAAGGCAGAATATGGTAACTGTAGAAAGATCCCCCAGTGTATAGGAACTTACTGAAGGAAAATATACTAGGGTCTGTCAAACGGTTGGGAATTAATGTATGAAAAAATTTATATAAAGTAAGTTAAAATACATACAAAGAAAAGGCAGAATATGGTTACTGTAGAAAGATCCCCCAGTGTACAGGAATTTACTGAAAGAAATTATACTAGGGTCTGTCAAATAGTTAGGAATTAATGTAAGAAAGAAATTATATAAAGTAAGTTAAAATATATACAAATAAAAGGCAGAATATGGTTACTGTAGAAAGATTCCCCAGCGTATAGGAACTTACTGAAGGAAAATATAATAGGGTCTGTCAAATAGTTAGGAATTAATGTAAGAAAAATATATATAAGTAAAAATACATACAAAGAAAAGGCAGAATATGGTAACTGTAGAAAGATTCCCCAGTGTACAGGAACTTACTGAGAATGTACACGGTTCTTTCATAAGGTTAGGAATAATTTAAGTAAAAAATATGTTAGGATACAAAGTTCTGTGATATAATTAGAATTGGTTTAAGGAAAAAAAATTGTTACTGGATGGAAATGGAAATAAAGAAACTAAATAAACACTATAAGCTCTGTCAAATGCTGAGAATAGAATGATCCGTCAAGTAGGTGGGATATATACGAAGTGCAGTTCTATATGTAGTTAGAATTTATGTAAGGAAAAAAATTGTCACTGATTAAAAATAGAAAAATACAAGTCTAGCTCTGCCATTACTAACTTGATACCTGTTTGTGCAATATGAAAAAATAAATAGTAATAATAATATGCAAAAAAAACTTAGAATCTAGTTACATCATCAACTTTGTAACTGTTTATGCAAAATGAATAAAAAAAACACAAAAAAAACAAATGAAAAAAAAACTTGCAATCTTGTCATAACAGCAATAACTTAATAACTGTGTGGAACATGAAAAAAAAAAATAAATAAATAAAAATAAAAAATAAAATAAAATAAAAAAATAAAAAAAATAATGAAAAAAACTTCGAATCTACGTAGTTATAACATCATCAACTTGGTAACTGTTTGTGCAATATGAAGAAACAAATGAAAAAAAAACTTACAATCTACTCATAACATCAATAACTTAATAACTGTGTGTGTAACATGAAAAAAATGAAAAAATAATGACAAAAAAAAAAAAAAAAAAAAATATAATCTAGTCATCACATCAATAATTTAATAACTGGGTGTGAAACATGAAGAAAAAAGAAAAAAAATAATGAAATTTGTGGCTTTACCGTGTACCAGCAACGGGCCAAATTTGTGGCTTTACCGTGTACCAGCGATGGGCCAAATTTGTGGCTTTACCATGTACCAGCGACGGGCCAAATTTGTGGCTTTACCGTGTACCAGCGACGGGCCAAATTTGTGGCTTTACCATGTACCAGCGACGGGCCAAATTTGTGGCTTTACCATGTACCAGCGATGGGCCAAATTTGTGGCTTTACCATGTACCAGCGACGGGCCAAATTTGTGGCTTTACCATGTACCAGCGATGGGCCAAATTTGTGGCTTTACCGTGTACCAGCGACGGGCCACATTTTTGCCATGATATAAACCAGTGGTGTGCCGGGAGGGTGGGGGAACTCTATTGGGTAGGGGTCCAGGGGAGGTGGCGTGGAAGACGATGGGTAAGGGGAGAGGGCTAGGAGCGGATGGGCAACGGTGGGGAAGGCCAGGAAGGGACTGGTTGGGCAGGAGAGGGGTAGGGAGCCACAGGACTGATCGAGAGGATGAGTGCAGGGGGGATGAGGGGGCAGGACACGAGCGAAGGAAATAGCCGAGCAGGAGAGAATTTCCAACAAAAGTCTAGATTAGCCTGCTCTCAAGGTAAAAAGCCAAGGCACCAACATCCCACCCAAAAGCCAAGATCTAGTAAAAAATGCCAAGGAGTTGCAGCGCTGGACTCACGTCAACAAAATCAGTGAGGCCAGCCAACATTCAGGCTGCCAGATGTGCAATAGCCTTTTTAATTTTTATCATTATAATACTATAACATCATTAAGTTCACATAATAAGATATTCAGTTATCAATCCTAATATAATTTAAATTTCTGCATATTATTAGAATTGAATGTGGACAAATTGTACGTATTATCATAGAGACAAGTAAGTTATTTTTTGGTTACTTGATGAGGGAAGCATTACACTTCTTTAAGGGCCGCAAGGAAGTGGGTTGAGGATATGAACCATGATGTAAAGACTCCTAGGGTCGTATCACAAGACATTTGGCCTCCCAAGAACACACATTTAACAAGGCTTTCGTAGGAGTTTTGGGCATTTCCAGGAGTAGCTTTATGAACCTGGTGGTAGTTTTGCCCTTCTTCTGCACCGTGAAACTAAGAAACACATATTTAAAACCGCTTTCGTAGGAGTTCTGGGCATTTCCAGGAGTAGCTTTATGAACCTGGTGGTAGTTTTGCCCTTCTTCTGCACCGTGAAACTAAGAAACACATATTTAAAACCGCTTTCGTATGAGTTCAGGGCATTTCCAGGAGTAGCTTTATGAACCTGGTGGTAGTTTTGCCCTTCTTCTGCACCGTGAAACTAAGAAACACATATTTAAAACCGCTTTCGTATGAGTTCAGGGCATTTCCAGGAGTAGCTTTATGAACCTGGTGGTAGTTTGATCCTTCTTCTGTTCCGTGAAACTAAGAAACACATATTTAAAACCGCTTTCGTATGAGTTCAGGGCATTTCCAGGAGTAGCTTTATGAACCTGGTGGTATAGTTTGACCCTTCTTCTGTTCCGTGAAACTAAGAAACACATATTTAAAACCGCTTTCGTATGAGTTCAGGGCATTTCCAGGAGTAGCTTTATGAACCTGGTGGTAGTTTGACCCTTCTTCTGCACCGTGAAACTAAGAAACACATATTTAAAACCGCTTTCGTATGAGTTCAGGGCATTTCCAGGAGTAGCTTTATGAACCTGGTGGTAGTTTTGCCCTTCTTCTGCACCGTGAAACTAAGAAACACATATTTAAAACCGCTTTCGTATGAGTTCAGGGCATTTCCAGGAGTAGCTTTATGAACCTGGTGGTAGTTTGATCCTTCTTCTGCACCGTGAAACTAAGAAATACATATTTAAAACCGCTTTCGTATAAGTTCAGGGCATTTCCAGGAGTAGCTTTATGAACCTGGTGGTAGTTTGATCCTTCTTCTGTTCCGTGAAACTAAGAAACACATATTTAAAACCGCTTTCGTATGAGTTCAGGGCCTTTCCAGGAGTAGCTTTATGAACCTGGTGGTAGTTTTGCCCTTCTTCTGCACCGTGAAACTAAGAAACACATATTTAAAACCGCTTTCGTATGAGTTCAGGGCATTTCCAGGAGTAGCTTTATGAACCTGGTGGTAGTTTTGCCCTTCTTCAGCACCGTGAAACTAAGAAACACAAATTTAAAACCGCTTTCGTATGAGTTCAGGGCATTTCCAGGAGTAGCTTTATGAACCTGGTGGTAGTTCTGCCCTCCTTCTGCACCGTGAACCTGAAGAAACACTCATAAGAACACGACTGACCCCTTCTTTGACCTTTAGAAATAGCTGATGTGAGAAGCGAAAGTCTTATAGTACCAATCCTAGAAGAATCAAACGCCTTCTTGTAATCGATATGGGCTGCAAGCATCCCCTCTCGAAACTCGCATCTTGGGGGCTTTGTTGGCTTTGTCCCCCAATACTTCCTGAACCCGACTGAATAGAAAAATGACAGAGCTTATCAAGACCTACTACGCGTTACTCTTCATTTCAACTAACATTCAATTACATATCAACTCGTCCAGCTACTTTATACTCACCAGTAAGTCCACAAGTGAAGGAGGAACATCTGTGGCCTTCAGGAGAACATAGGAAGGGCTTACCGGTGATTTAAAAAGGGTTAAAATTAAAGTTGAAAGGTTGCTTCCCTTGACGCCATTCTCCACGTGGTCGGGCAAGAACAGCTGACTGCCCGAACAGCTGATACTTGCACATGTTATCGTACTCAGAGCATCTTATAGGTTTCCGACTCATAATTATTCCCAAGAAACGCCAATAACTAACCATTTTAACGATAACTATATATGGAGCCATTTATTGGAGTGGAGGAGACAGTCTTGGGTTTGGGTTATGGGGCCATGTTATCGTATTCAGAGCATCTTAATTGATTGATTGATAGTTTATTTTCTGGTTTCCGACTCATAATTATTCCCAGGAAACACCAATAACTAGCAATTTTAACGATAACTATATATGGAGCCAGTATTTGGAGTGGAAGAGACAGTTTTGGGTTTGGATTATGGGGCCACGTTGTCGTACTCAGAGCGTCTTACTTTCTGGCTTCCGACTTATAATTATTCCCAAGAAACACCAATAACTAGCCATTTTAACGATAACTATATATGGAGCCATTTATTGGAGTGGAGGAGACAGTCTTGGGTGTTGGTTATGGGGTCATGTTATCGTATTCAGAGCATCTTATTTTCTGTGTTCCGACTCATAATTATTCCCAATAAACACCAATAACTAACCATTTTAACGATAACTATATATGGAGCCAGTATTCGGAGTGGAGGAGACAGTCTTGGGTTTGGGTTATGGTGCCATGTTATCGTATTCAGAGCATCTTGATTGATTGATTGATAGTTTATTTTCTGGTTTCCGACTCATAATTATTCCCAAGAAACACCAATAACTAGCCATTTTAACGATAACTATATATGGAGCCAGTATTCAGAGTGGAAGAGACGGTTTTGGGTTTGGGTTATGGGGCCATGTTATCGTATTCAGAGCATCTTATTTTCTGGTTTCCGACTCATAATTATTCCCAAGAAACACCAATAACTAGCCATTTTAACGATAACAATATATGGAGCCAGTATTTGGAGTGGAAGAGACAGTTTTGGGTGTGGGTTATGGGGCCATGTTATCGTATTCAGAGCATCTTGATTGATTGATTGATTGATAGTTTATTTTCTGGTTTCCGACTCATAATTATTCCCAAGAAACACCAATAACTAGCCATTTTAACGATAACTATATATGGAGCCAGTTATTGGAGTGGAGGAGACAGTTTTGGGTTTGGGTTATGGGACCATGTTATCGTATTCAGAGCATCTTATTTTCTGGTTTCCGACTCATAATTATTCCCAAGAAACACCAAAAACTAGCCATTTTAACGATAACTATATATGGAGCCATTTATCAGAGTGGAGGAGACAGCCTTGGGTGTTGGTTATGGGGTCATGTTATCGTATTCAGAGCATCTTATTTTCTGGTTTCCGACTCATAATTATTCCCAAGAAACACCAATAACTATCTATTTTAACGATAACTATATATGGAGCCAGTATTTGGAGTGGAGGATACAGTTTTGGGTTGGTAATCGACAAAATACAAGAGGCTGATTACGATAATATGGCAACGGTGTATGCCACAAACCTTGGAGGAAGAATGTCCAAAAACCTATAAATAAAGCAAATAAGTTAATAGACAATAGATAAATGAGTGAGTAAATAAATATAGCTTTTGATCGACCTTTAAGTAGAGTGCGCGATAATTTTGCTTAAGTGCCCAGAAAATGGTTTTACGCATATATTTCTTTTCCTGCTTATCTATCCAACCACATACAGTTTTTGTCACGTCTTTTGTTGACTTATTTATTTATTTAGATAGTTAGTTAGTTAATTAGTTAGGTAGAAGTTAGTTAGTCCAGAAAAGTCATTACGCATCATCTACTTCTTTTCTTTCTTCAATATCATACCTTCTACAGTCTTATTACCATATCTTTTGTACTTAAACTTTCACATACTGGATAATATTTTCTTTTCATCAACATTACATCCTTACAACACAATAGATAGTTTAATTATGAAGCAACAGAAGAAGTGGACAGTGCGCACCAATTTCTGGGCATTAAAAAAGGAATATCAGCTACTTCACCTCAATATTACAAGCTCTATTTATCTATCTATTCATTTATATATTATCTCTTTCAATAGTCTACTTATATATAGCTTTTTATGGCATATTTTAATGTGTTAGGGAGTCAGCTGATCCCGCCTAACCACGTGGAGAGGTGAACGTTGACTACAGAAACGTTTGTCATTATAACGTGCGTAGGAACGTTTTTAGAGCACCAGTGGCCCCCTCCTGTGTTTCCCAAGTCCACGAACGTTTCATCTTTCCCTTGTTCTCTAAATGGACAGTATGAAATAGCTGGAAACGTTGATATATGAGTGTTAGTGAATCCCTTCCTGTATTTTTCAAGGCCACGAACGTTTCATCTTTCCCTTGTTCTCTAAATAGTCAGTATGAAATAGCTGGAAACGTTGATATATTGGTGTTAGTGAATCCCTTCCTGTATTTTTCAAGGCCACGAACGTTTCATCTTTCCCTTGTTCTCTAAATAGTCAGTATGAAGAAGCTGGAAACGTTGATATATGAGTGTTAGTGAAGCCCCTCTTGTGTTTTGTAAGGCCACGAGTTGTTCATCTTTCCCTTGTTCTCTAAATGGTCAGTATGAAATAGCTGGAAACGTTGATACATGAGTGTTAGTGAAGCCCCTCTTGTGTTCTCTAAGACCACGAGTTGTTCTTCCTTTCTTTATACGCTAAATGAAAGGACAGAGTAGATAGAGAAATGCAAATTGAAAGGGAAGGGAAGGAAAGGATAGGGAAGGCAAGGGCAGGGAGGGAAAAGAGAGAAAAAATGGAATGAAAGGAAGCAAAAGGTAAGGAAAGGGAAGGGAAGGGAAGGAAGGAGATAATGGAATGGAATGGAAGGAAAGGGAAGGGAAGGAAGGAGATAATGGAATGGAAGGAAGGGAAGGGAAGGAAGGGGTGAAATGAAGTGGACAGAGTAGATAAAGAAGTATAGAAAGAGAAGAGGAAGTAGACTGAATGGATAGACACGAAATGAGAGAACAGATGGAAGGGAAGGGAATAGAAGGGATAGGAAGGAGGGAGAAAAAGGGAGTTAAATGGATAAGCACAAAATGAGAGAAGAAATAGAAGAGAAGGAAATAGAAGGGATAGGAAGGAGAGAGAGAAAGGGAATAGGATGGATAGGCACAAAATGAGAGAAGAAATAGAAGAGAAGGAAATAGAAGGGATAGGAAGGAGAGAGAGAAAGGGAATAGGATGGATAAGCACAAAATGAGAGAATAAATAGAAGGGAAGGGAATAGAAAGGATAGGAAGGAGGGAGAGAAAGGGAATTAAATGGAGAAGCACAAAATGAGAGAAGAAATAGAAGAGAAGGAAATAGAAGGGATAGGAAAGAGAGAGAGAAAGGGAACAGGATGGATAAGCTCGAATATAGGAAACAAGGGGCGATTAAATGAAGAAATAAAAGTGGAAAAGGAAGAAGAAAAAGTGAATAGAGAAATACAAAGGAGAATTAGAAGTGGGGTGAGTAGATAAAGAAGCAGAAACGGAAAAGGAAGAGGATTAAGTGGATTTTCACGAATAAAGAAAAGACGAACGGGGTGGATAAAGAAATACAAGTGGAAAAGGAAGAAGAAAAAGTGAATAGAGAAATACAAACGAGAAATGGAAGTGGGGAGAGCAGATAAAGAAGCAGAAACAAAAAAGATGAATTAAGTGGGTAAATAAAAACAAACGAAAAAGGAAGTGGACAAAACAGATAAACAGGAAAACGAAGTGAACAGAGGAGACAGAGAAGGAGAAACAGAAGAGGAGGAGAACTAAATGAAAGAACAGGGAGAAAAAGAATGAAGAACAGAGTAAATAAAGAAATACGAATAGAAAAGAGAGAGAGAGAGAGAGAGAGAGAGAGAGAGAGAGAGAGAGAGAGAGAGAGAGAGAGAGGGTAGAAGGAAGGGAAGGGAGAAAGTTTAAGATAAGGGAAAGGAAAGGGAACAGAAGGGGAAGGGAGAGAAGGGAAGGAGAGGGGAGTGAGTGAAGGTAAGATTAGGGAAAGGAGGGAAGCTAAGGGAAGGTAGAGAAGGGAAAGGAAAGGAAAGGAAAGGGAAGGAGCGGAAAGAAATGGAAGGGAAGGGTGAATATAATGGAAAGGAAGGAAGGGAGGGGAAGGGAAGGCAAGGTAAGAGAAGGGAATCGATTGGAAAGGGAGCGAAACGAAACGGAAGGGAGATAATTGAAGGGAAGGGAGAAAAGAGAATGGAAGGGAAGGGAGAGAAACGGAAAGGTAGGGAGGGAAGGAAAGGAAAGGAAAGGAAAGGAAGAGAAGGATAGGGAGGGAAAGGAGAGAAGAAATAGAAAGGGAAGGGAAGGGAGGAAAAGGAAAGGTAGAGAAAGACAGGGAAGGGAAGATTTAAAACAGACTGGAACGGAACGGAAGGGAGGGGAACGAAACGGGAGGGAGATAATGGAAGGTAAGGGAGGCAAGGTAAGGGAGAGTAGGGAAAGGAAGGAAGGAAAGGGAATGGAAGAACAGGGAGAGAACGGAAGGAAAGGAAAGGGAAGGGGAGGAAAGGAAAATAATTGATAGGGAAGGGAGAACAGGGAGAGAAGGGAAGAAAGGGTGGGGAAGGAGAGAAAGGAAGAGTATAAAAAGAGGGGAAGATATGAAACAGACTGGAATGGAACGGAAGGGAGGGGAACGAAACGGAAGGGAGATAATCAAAGGCAAGGGAGGGTAAGGTCAGGTAAGGGAAAGGAAGAGAAAGACAGGGAAAGGAAGATTTAAAACAGACTGGAACGGAGCGGAAGGGAGGGGAACGAAACGGAAGGGAGATAATCAAAGGGAAGGGAGGGTAAGGTACGGTAAGGGAAAGGAAGGGAAGGAAAGGAAGAGAAAAAACAGGAAAGGAAAGATATAAAACAGACTGGAACGGAACGGAAGGGAGATAATCGAAGGCAACGCAAGGTAAGGTAAGGCAAGGTAAGGCAGGTGGGGGGCGCGTCCAGGCTCACGAATCGACACGTGGTCAGTGTGGCTCGAGACGTGGTGCGGTGAGGGGCCTCGGCGCTGAGTGGGACAGACACGTGGCTCTCGACTCTCAGGTGCTCGCGGATGCTGCTTCTTGGGTGCTCGGTGCTGGGTGTGTGTGTGTTTGTGTGTGTGTGTGTTGGTACTTGTGGGCTATTGATATATGCTTGTAACTGGTAATTGACTGACTAAATAGAGTAAAGAAACGTAAAATAAAGGAAAGGAGAATAGAAATGATCATGTGGAATTAAAGAGAGTTAAGTGTGTGTGTTTGTGTGTGTGTTGATACTTGTGGGCTATTGATATATGCTTGTAACTTATAACTGACTGACTAAATGGAGTAAAGAAACATAAAATAAAGGAAAGGAGAATAGAAATGATCGTATGGACGTGAAGAGTTAAGAAAGGCCTTTTGTTTTGTGTTTCTAACTTATAACTGACTCAATGAAGGTTCGGGTCTAGAAAGAATAAGTAAAGGAAATGTTAAGGTGTAAAGCAAAGAGAAAAAGACATGTGTTAGTGTGTGTGTTGGTATTTGAGGGGTATTACTGTGTTGCTCTGACATGATGGGCGAGTAAATGTTCGTAAAGAAAGTAAAATGAGGCAAAGGGAATGAAAATAAATGGAGGTGGAGAAGTTAAGAAAAGGAAGAGAAAGGAGAATAGGACAAGTGTGTGTTGGTATTTGAGGGATATTACTGTATTGTTCTGACATGATGGGCGACTAAATGTTCGTCAAGAGAGTAAAATGAGGCAAAGGGAATGAAAAAGGAGATGCGGAAGTAGAGAAAAGGAAGAAGAAGAAGAGAAAAAGACATGTGTTAGGTAGTTTGTGTTGGTATTTGAGGGATATTGCTGTATTGTTCTGACATGATTGGCGACTAAATGTTCGTTAAGAAAGTAAAATAAGGCAAAGGGAATGAAAAAGGAGGTGCGGAAATAGAGAAAAGGAAGAAGATAAAAAAAGACATGTGTTAGTGTGTGTGTTGGTATTTGAAGACTATTACTGTATTGTTGACATGATTGGCGAGTAAATGTTCGTAAAGAAATTAAAATAAGGCAAAGGGAATGAAAAAGGAGGTTCGGAAATAGAGAAAAGGAAGAGGAAGGAGAAGAGAAAAAAAGACTTGTGTTAGTGTGTGTTGGTATTTGAAGACTATTACTGTATTTCTCTTACATAACTGGCGACTAAATGTTCGTAAAGTAAGTAGAATAAGGCAAAGGGAATGAAAAAGGGGGTGCGGAAGTAGAGAAAAGGAAGAGGAAGAGGAGAAAAGCACGTGTTAAATTGACTGACTAAATGACGTGAAAGTAAAGGTTTAAGACTTTGGACGATTCACAACATCGATTCAAATAAGAGAAACAGATAAATAAATCACGGTGAATAAGCAAAGCATGAACTAATTGTATTGATGTGGTTGATGAGCACTATTTTCTCCTTAATGAATCTGCAATGACCAAAAAAATGCTAATAACCTTAAATGTCAAATGATCCAGACCACTAATTTGAACGAAAGTGAGATACATAATTGAAACAAAGCAAAGGATGAACTAATTGGTTGATGAGCACTATTTTCTCCTTAATGAATCCGCAATGACCAAATAATGCTAATAACCTTAAATGTCAAACGATCCAGACCACTAATTTGAACGAAAGTGAGATACATAATTGAAACACAGCAAAGCATGAACTAATTGGTTGAGAACACTATTTTCTCCTTAATGAATTTGCAATGACCAAATAATGCTAATAACCTTAAATGTCAAATGATCCAGAACACTAATTTGAACGAAAGTGAGATACATAATTGAAACACAGCAAATGATGAACTTATTGGTTGAGAACACTTTTTTCTCCTTAATGAATCCGCAATGACCAAATAATGCTAATAATCTTAAATGTCAAATGACCTAGTGCACTAATTTGAACGAAAGTGAGATACATAATTGAAACACAGTAAAGGATGAACTTATTGGTTGAGAACACTTTTTTCTCCTTAATGAATCCGCAATGACCAAATAATGCTAATAATCTTAAATGTCAAATGATCCAGTGCACTAATTTGAACGAAAGTGAGATACATAATTGAAACACAGCAAATGATGAACTTATTGGTTGAGAACACTTTTTTCTCCTTAATGAATCCGCAATGACCAAATAATGCTAAAAACCTTAAATGTCAAATTATCTAGAGCACTAATTTGAACGAAAGTGAGATACATAATTGAAACACAGCAAATGATGAACTTATTGGTTGAGAACACTTTTTTCTCCTTAATGAATCTGCAATGACCAAAAAATGCTAATAACCTTAAATGTCAAATGATCCAGCAGAGCTCTAATTTGAACGAAAGTGAGATACATAATTGAAACACAGTAAATTAGGAATACATTATAGAGAAGTTATATAGTTGAAGTAAATGGTCAGCTCTGAGTAGCTAGAATTTAAACGAAGTGACTTAAGATTGATAAGTTATTGATAGAAACACACATAGCTTATTATACTTATTGGTGAAAACACTCGTAGTTAGTTAAAAGAGAATATAGTTAGAAGACCAACCAGGCATTACAATGGAGGAGACACCTGTGTATAGATTGTATAAGAAAATTTTGATAGGTTATTATATTATACTTATTGAAGCAAACAGTTATAGCCTAGTCTTTAGTGAAAATATTTGTACTAGCCAATTTAAAAGAGAAAAATTATAGATAAAAGACCAACCAGGAATTACAATGGAGTGGAAACGCATGTATAAAAACCATTAGCAAACTTTGGCCATTGATAAAATATAATGATAAATGACAAGTGAGTTAGTGCTGGGTAATAATCAGATGTTGAGTGGTAGCAATTAAGTGGTAGATTAAATTCGCGCGCAACCATTAAAAACTATTGACCATTGATTAAATACGATGATAAATGACGTATGATAAAAGTGCTCGGTAATAATTCATTGTTGAGTGTTAGTAATTGCGTTTAAGTGGTAATTTTGGTAGTGATGATACGGATGGCGTTTTTATTTCTATTTATAAACGAAGCTGAATTATTAACCAACAAATATTAGTGAAGTTCAATTATATGGAGTGCAAGTTAGTTAGTAGGCTAAAAGTTATGTTTCGCTGTCAGTATACTGTTATGAATATACTGTTGTAGTGAGCCAATGAAGGACCTGGGAAAATAATTACGAAAAAAAGTTTATTAAAAAAACAGTGATGACAAGGAAGTAATATAATATAGTGTTCTTCAAAGAGTTATTACGAAAGATGATGATGACGAAAAAAGTTATCTGAAATAGCGTTCCTCAGACACTTGTTTCTTTGCCAGCATCTTTCGTAACAAGTGAAATGAGTGTCCTTGAATGTAAATCTATGTAAACCTATGTAAAACTTTTCTTCTAAGGTTTATTACGACAGACTTGAAACTTGAAACTTCACATCTCCTTTCTCACTAAATCAGCTTCCTCGAGGTTGGGCGTTCTGTACCGTCTCCGCCAGTTCTTCTCCCCCGCACAGTTGCTATCCATATACAGGGGCCTTGTCCGCCCTCGTATATAATATCAAACAGCAGTGTTCTTCTCCTCCTCACATCAGCTATTTCCAAAGGCCAAAAAGGAGATCAGTCGGGTTCTAATGAGTGTTCTTTTAGGTTCACCGTGCAGAAGAAGCGTCAAACTACCACCGGGGTCATAAAACTACCCCTGGAAATGCTCAGAACTCCTACGAAAGCCTTGTTAAATATGAGGCGCTGAAGTGCTTAAGAATATGACCCTACAGTGTGCCTCTCGTGTCTCGTTCTGATTACTGTTATTTAGTTATTTTTTTGTGAAGAAGTGATATGTAGTGACCCAGTGAGTTGTGTCTCCCTAGAAAACCATTGAAAACAACAACATACAGTGAGCTAGAGTGAAACGGAAAAGGAAGTAAAGAGTTAAGCAGTGACCCAGTGAGTTGTGTGTTCCGTAGTACTTAAAAAATAAATGTTGATCTAAAGTAAAACAGAAAATAAAGTAATCACAGTGACCGCCCCCTCCCCCCCAAAAAGAAGTTAGTTATATATGCACCCACAAACGATATATTAATGAGAAAACGGAAAGAAAAAACAGTAGAAAACAAGTGGAAAAGAAAGAAAAATAAGTGACACAGAAAACCGAGCCAAAAGGAAATCAGGTAAAGTGAAAAAAAAAAAAAAATAACCACGATAACAAAAAAAAACCAACAATAAAAAAAGAAAAGGAAAAACGAGAAATAACTGCTAAACGAGATCCCAGTAACGTTAATCCTTTCCATAGCGTTATCAAGGAAGGAAAGGAAGGAAGGAAAAAAGGAAGGCAAACAAGACACAGTAAACAATAAAAAAAGGAAAGGAAAACTTGATAAACTATAGAAAAACAAAAGAGAAATAACTGCTAAACGAAAACCCAGGAACGTTAATCCTTTCCATAGCGTTACCAAGGAAGGAAAGGAAGGAAGGAAGGAAGGCAAGGAGAAGGAGTGCCAGGAGAAAGGAAGGAAGGAAGGATCAGTGACAGAAAGAAGGAAGGAAGGCAAGCAGAAGGAGTGCCAGGAGAAAGGAAAGAAGGAAGGATCAGTGACAGAAGGAAGGAAGGAAGGAACGAACGTAGGAGTGACAGGAGGGAGGCGTGACAGCTCCTTCCCATGGGCCAAAGATGAGGGGGGTCAGACCTCTCCAAGTCCTCTCCGTGGCCCTGGTTCTCCTTCAGGGCCACGCAGGCAGCCCAACGTTCCTCCATCCACCTCCCAGCAGCCCCCTGAACCCCTCCACGCCTGCCCCAGTAACCCCAGCCGCCCCGAAGCACCCCAGGACAGGCCCCAGTTCGAACCCCATCACCCCAGCCACCCCAGACGCCTCCTCACACCGTTCTCGTAAGTGTTGAGTTTTTTGTATTTTTGGTATCTCGGGAAGGGAAAATAAGGTGAGAGTACCGTTGGAAAGGGTTTTTATTGTTTGTTTTTGTTAGTTTGTGGGGCATATGAGTTCTTGGTCTTGGTCTTGGAGAAGGGAAAGGAGGCAAGAGTACCGTTGGAAAGGACTTTTATTATTATTTGTGTTTATTATTCGAGTTCTTGGTCCTGGGCTTGAGGATGGGGAAGAGGGTGTAAGTGTGCCGTTCGAAAGAGCGAATGGTGACTTGGATATGTTATTGTTTGTGTTATGGATCATTTGAGTTCTTGGTCCTGGTCTTGGGGAAGGGGAAGAGGGTGCGAGTATACCGTTGGAAAGAGGGAATGGTGACTGATGTGTTTTTGTTTGTGTTACGTGTTGTTCATATGAGTTCATGGTCCTGGTCTTGGAGAGGGGATAGAGGATGCGAGTGTACCGTTGGAAAGAGCGAATGGTGACTGGTATATGTTATTGTTTGTGTTACGTGTTGTTGTTCATATGAGTTCATGGTCCTGGTCTTGGAGAGGGAGAGAGGATGCGAGTGTACCGTTGGAAAGAGGGAATGGAACTGGGATGTGTTATTGTTTGTGTTGCGTGTTAGCTCATATGGGTAATTTTTCTTTTTCGTATTTGGTTTCTATTTTTTCGGTTTTGGTTTCCGCTCCGTGAATCGTATTGTAGATTAGAAAACGGAGAAGTCTGTTCGTGGATAACTTTTTTTTCCCTTCTCGTGTTGGGTTTCATTTTTCGGGCCAGTGAGACGGAGATGAGCACCGCCGCTTCGCGTATCTATAACCAATGCTCCCAAATTGTTGCACTACATTATTTAGATAGTTTACAAGTTATAAAAATAGGCGGCAGGTCACTGGAAGGCTTATTTTTCACTATTACTAACACACACACACACACACACACACACACACACGGAGGCAGTACGATAGGAGCGCGTCTCAAATCCTTTAAACTACAACTAGATAAATGCAAAAAGATAAATACGTACTTAAGGTTAGGTTAGGTTAGGTTAGGTTAGGTTAGGTTAGGTTAGGTTAGGTTAGCACAAGACAGACAGACAGGCAAAACGGACATTCTAACACACAGATCCTCGAGGCAAACAGATATGAGAAGACAAGGAAAGAGAAGGCAAAGAAGAAAACAACCCATTATTAGCACTACAGTTCTTAGGCAATGCTACGTCGTGGAAGTCGAAATTGCCATCCGTGAGTTTTAACGTGGACCTTACCCGAGTGGTGGTCAGCTAGCTCATGGGATGCTACGTCATGGAATCGACATTGCTAGCCGTGGTTTTTAGCGTGAACTCGGATGGCCGTCTGCCTGTAATGTCCTGCGATGTTATGCCATGGGATTTGACATTTCCAGTTGTGGGTTTCAGCGTGGACCCTAGTGGACTTCTGCTGATGATGACAAGCGATGTTACGTCACAGAAATCGACATTGCTAGCCGTGGGTTTCAGCGTGGACCCTAGTGGACTTCTGCTGATGATGACAAGCGATGTTACGTCACAGAAATCGACATTGCTAGCCGTGGGTTTCAGCGTGGACCCTAGTGGACTTCTGCTGATGATGGCAAGCGATGTTACGTCACAGAAATCGACATTGCTAGCCGTGGGTTTCAGCGTGGACCCTAGTGGACTTCTGCTGATGATGGCAAGCGATGTTACGTCACAGAAATCGACATTGCTAGCCGTGGGTTTCAGCGTGGACCCTAGTGGACTTCTGCTGATGATGACAAGCGATGTTGCGTCACAGAAATCGACATTGCTAGCCGTGGGTTTCAGCGTGGACCCGAGTGGACGTCTGCCGATAATGACAAGCTGTGTTACGCCATGGGAGTAGACATTTCCAACCGTGTGTTTTAGCGTGGATCTTAAACGGAGGGACGTCAGCCGGTAATGGCCAGCCTTTCAGTGACGGATGCGAGCTAGTGGCCGCACGGATTGCCCTGGAGTAAGTCGGCCTCCACTGTAAAGAGGATTAGTCGATTGGGGAAGGGGAAGGAGAGGAGCGAAGGGGGCTGAGCGGAGACGCGCAGATGGGATGCTTTCTGAGGGGTGACTGTGGTGATGGTGGTGGTGGTGGTGGTGGTTCTGCCTAGAGTATAGACTGATCATTCTTTTGACTTAATGTACTTGTCGGATCAGGGATGGAAAGTCGGAGGGCTTCTGGAACACGACAGAACATCTCCCCCACACACAAAAAAATATCATCTAGCAACTGTTTTCGGCGCAGCAATTGTGTTTCTCTTACTCACTTCCTTTATTTCATTTATATTTCCCTTCCCTTTAGTCGCCTGTTTCTTTATTACGTATGATTGTTAACCCGGTAGCTGCGGGGGTCATGTTTCTTAGGTTAGGTTAGGTTAGGTTAGGTTAGGTCAGGTTTGGTTAGGTTAGGTTAGGTTTGGTTAGGTTAGGTTAGGTTTGGTTAGGTTAGGTTAGGTTAGGTTAGGTTAGGTTAGGTTAGGTTAGGTTAGGTTTGGTTTGGTTAGGTTAGGTTAGGTTAGGTTTGGTTAGGTTAGGTTAGGTTAGGTTAGGTTTGGTTAGGTTAGGTTAGGTTAGGATTGGTTAGGTTAGGTTAGGTTAAAGGCCCCTCTAAGTAAAATAATGAGAAAGAATCATCACTCACACAAACCATTTCATAATATATATCAACGCATGTGTGATCAGTTTATGCATCATCTATTTTGGGAGGTTTATATCATGGCAGAAATTTGGCACATCGCTAATACACGGTAAAGCCACAAATTTGGCCCTCCACTGCTACACGGTAAAGCTACAAATTTGGCCCATCGCTGGTACACGGTAAAGCCACAAATTTGGCCCGTCGCTGTTAATGGCAGTGGTAGTAGGAGATAGTACCGTAAGCAGTATTAAGGAGGGCATCAGGGCACACCTCTCCTCCCGAAATTGACCCCTCTTTCGGCCACCTCTTTGGATTCTTTTTAGGAGCAGCGAGTAGCGGGCTTTTTTTTTTTTTCATTATTGTTTCCTTTTTGTGTGCCCTTGAGCTGTCTCCTTTGTGGTAAAAAAAACAAAAAAACGTAAGGAGTTGTCTACATAGATATACCCTTTCGAGACACTGTGCTAAGTTTGAGGGACTAAGTTTGATATAGTTAAAAAGATTACACCATGCACCATACAACTAAACACTTCGACTGTCATCTTTACCTGTACCTTCACCGCTAACCCACGCCCTTGATTAAAAAGACGAATATAAGGTTAGAGTTAAGAGTATATATAAAACCTGGATCTTCACACGTAGCACAGTATATTGAAGAGCTATAAATATGTAAACACCTCCCTACGTTAAGCGAATATTACTTACTTAGTCATCTTATTCAACTCTTGATTAAAAAGACGAATATAAGGTTACAGTTAAGAGTATATATAAAACCTGGATCCTCACACGTAGCACAGTACAGTGAAGGGCTATA